>NC_133652.1:225236178-225491199 GCF_009905375.1 Apium graveolens
GTATACCTACTCGGAGAGATCATCATCATCATCACCCTCAGAGGGTTGAGTATCAGGAGGCGGATATGCAGAGTCCTCACCAAAAACTGGCCACTGGATGTCAGCTCCAAGGCCTCTAAAAGCAGTCCCAAGCGCAAGGGTGAGCTCCTGAGCAAACCTGCTCTGCGTCTCATACATAGCATCCATCCCCCTCGACAGCCTCCTATACTGGGCATCAGCCATCCCAGCACCCTTCTGAGCTCTAGAAGAACCAGCCTCATCACGCCCTGGTCTCGCCATGATAGCACCGCATGCTGGACGCCCTCCTGGAAGACGATAACCCAGCCCATGCTCATCGGGCTCTCCATCAGTCCACTCCTGCATCGTATTCAGAGTTCCGGAGTCAATAGGAGCGGCCGGCTGCTGCAACTGCTCGTGAGACGACCACTGAACTCCCACTGCTCGGCAAAGCTTTGTAACCGTGGATGCATAAGGGATGTTCATGTGCTTAGCTCCCCTCAAAAACTTCAGAATTCCTTGGTAGATGAGCTCACCAAGGTCCACATAGTACTCCTCATTCAAAATACCCCATAATAACTGTGCTCGCTCAACTATAACCTCATATACATGTGAAGTAGGCAGAATATTAGCGCAAATAAAGGCATTCCATGCACGGGCATACCTATTCATCGCAATCGCCGAAAAATGGCGATACTCGTCAGTCCCAGTCTTTAAAGTCCAAAATGTGTCCGGCATATAGAGAGTAGCACAAATCAAATCCAAGTCAAAATCCTCAGCAGTCTTCTTGTTCCAATTCTCCTCCGTGGGCTTCCTCTGTCGCTGCCCAATCACACGGTGAATCGCCTCAGGGTGATAATCCACCGTCATCCCCCGCACAACAGAAAACCCAATCTTTTCAGCCTTCGCGTTCGCATAGAACTCGTGAATCACGCTCATCGGAACTGCCTCTGGTGACTTACAAAAAGCAATCCAACCCTTCTCAACAATCATTGGCAACAACTCACCATCCCTCCCCGATAGTAAGAATCCCCTCTCCTTCAAAATCGGCTTAACCAGAAGCCTAGTATACTCCTCCTCAGCAGCCCTATCAAACAAACGAGGCCTCGCAGCAGTACCCCTCGAAGAATCAGCAGTGGGAACAGTGCTGCTGCTATCAATAGTCGATCTCTTGGGTGCCATCGAAACTGAGAAAAAGTGTTTAAGATTTGTTTTTTTGAATATGGGAGAAAGTTTAAGGTTTGAAAGTGTATAGGGGAGTATATGGAATAGTTGTATGTTTATATAGGGTAGAGATTAGGGTAAAATTTGATTAGGAGTGGGTTTGAGGGTTTAAAACGTGGGTAATGGGAAGATAATTCGTGGGTAATGGGGCTGTGTTTTGATATTTGATTTTTCAGATTTTTTTGGTTTATAAGACTTAAAAAAAAATCTTCCAGTCGGGCCCTGAGCGGGCGCTCAGCATGTTGAGCGGTCGCTCAGGAGAGCTGAGCGGGCGCTCAGGGGTCTTCTGGAAAAAAAAATCTTGTTGTGTTTTTCTGATTTTTTTGTGGTTTTGGATAGATTACTAACTTCTAAGGGTTCTTGTAACAAGAAATCATGGGTTGCCTCCCAAGAAGCGCTTCTTTTTCGTCATTAGCTTGACGTAGCGTACCTCAATCAAGTTGACAATAAAACGGCACTAACCACTTCCCGGTTTATCGTGTCCCCATAGTAATGCTTCAAACGCTGACCATTAACCTTAAATGCTTGGTCCGGATCATTCTCAAAAATCTCCACCGCTCCATGTGGAAACACAGTTTTGACAATAAAAGGTCCAGACCACCTTGATTTCAACTTTCCAGGAAAAAGTCGAAGACGAGAGTTGAATAAAAGAACTTGCTGCCCGGGCACAAATGACTTAGGATATAACTTCCTGTCGTGCCACCTTTTCACTTTTTCCTTGTACATTTTGTTATTCTCGTAAGCTTGGAGTTGAAATTCATCAAGTTCATTTAGCTAAAGCATTCGCTTCTTCCCAGCTGCATCTAGATCAAGGTTTAACTTTTTCGACGCCCAATAGGCCTTATGCTCAAGCTCCGCAGGTAAATGACATCCCTTACCATACACAAGTTGAAACGGGGACATCCCAAGTGGATACTTGTATGCTGTCTGGTAAGCCCAAACAGGTTCATCGAGCTTTAAAGACCAATCATTCCTTGACGGACAAACAACCTTCTCTAAAATGCGCTTGATCTCTCTATTAGACACTTCCGCTTGACCATTTATTTGCGGATGATAGGCAGTAGCAACACGATGATTCACATTGTAGCGCTGCATCATAGAAGTGAACTTACGGTTGCAGAAGTGCGACCCTTCATCACTTATGCTTACTCGTGGCATTCCAAACCTTGTGAAAATCTGCTTATGAAGAAAATTCAACACTACCTTTGCATTATTCGTCGGTAGAGCTTTGACTTCTACCCATTTTGAAACATAATCGACTGCCAGCAAGATGTACTGATTATTGCAAGACGAGACAAATGACCCCATGAAATTGATTCCCCAAATATCAAAGACCTCGACTTCAAGCATCACATTTAACGGCATCTCATCCTTCCTCATAAGATTTCCCAGTCTTTGGCAACGATCACACCTTAAAACAAACTGATGAGCATCCTTAAACAAAGTAGGCCAGAAAAAACCTGCTTGTAGAATACGAGCTGCCGTCTTCTCACCACCATAATGTCCACCATAAACTGTGGAGTGGCAGTCTCGTAATATCCCCTCCGTCTCACAGAATGGGATACATCTCCTGATGATCTGGTCAGCTCCCTGTCTAAACAAATACGGTTCATCCCACACATACCACTTCACCTCATGCAGAAACTTCTTCTTTTGAGCTGTATTTATATTAGGAGGCATTATATTGCTGTCAAGATAATTCACAATATCTGCGAACCATGGCTCTTCCTCCTGAACTGCGAACAACTGCTCATCCGGAAAAGATTCGTTGATCAATGTCTTATCATGTGAAGTAGACTCAGGATTCTCCAATCTAGAGAGATGGTCAGCTACTTGATTCTCAGTACCTTTTTATCCTTGATCACTAACTCAAATTCCTGTAGCAAGAGCACCCAACGAATGAGTCTAGGCTTCGAATCCTTCTTGGAAACCAAAAAGCGAATGGCCGCATGATCAGTGAACACTGTCACCTTTGTCCCAAGCAAATAAGATCGAAATTTTTCGAAACCAAAGACTATAGCCAAGAGCTCCTTCTCAGTAGTGGTGTACTTCATTTGAGCTCTATTTAAAGTCTTACAAGCATAGTAGACCACATGAAAGAGATTATTCTTGCGCTTCCCAAGAACTGCGCCCACCGCATAATCACTCGCATCACACATCATCTCAAAAGGCTCTGTCCAATCAGGTGTTGTAATAACTGGTGTAGTTATCAAACTCTTCTTGAGCGTCTCGAATGCCGTCAAGCATTCATCATCAAATTTGAAAGGCACATCCTTCTCAAGCAAGTTGCACAACAGCTTACGAAAAGTCCTTGATAAAACGCCGATAAAAATCCGCATGACCAAGAAAACTACGGATTCCTTTCACAGAAATAGGTGGTGGAAGATTTTCAATGACTCCCACCTTGGCTTTGTCCAACTCAAGACCCTTGCTAGAGACCTTATGCCTAAGAATAATGCCTTCACGCACCATAAAGTGACATTTTTCCCAATTGAGCACCAAATTAGTTTCCACACACATTTTGAGCACCGCACGAAGATTATTGAAACATTCATCATACGAATGTCCAAAGACGGAGAAGTCGTCCATGAATACCTCGACATTATTTCCAATCATATCAGAGAATATAGCCATCATACATCTCTGAAAAGTGGTCGGTGCGCCACATAAGCCAAACGAAACTCTGTGAAAAGCAAACGTGCCAAATGGACAATGAAGGTAGTCTTTTCTTGATCCTCTGGTGCAATACATATCAGATTATACCCCGAATAACCATCCAGAAGACAATAACACTCATGACCGGCCAACCTGTCAAGCATCTGATCAATAAATGGAAGAGGGAAGTGATCCTTCCTTGTGGCCTTGTTCAACTTTCTATAGTCCATGCATACCCTCCATTCTGTGACTGTTCGTGTGGGGATGAGCTCATTCTTCTCATTTGCTACCACAGTAATACCTCCTTTCTTAGGTACACATTGCACGGGGCTCACCCAAGAACTGTCAGAAATAGGATAAATGATTCCTGCATCCAGCCACTTCAGAATTTCTTTCTTCACCACTTTTTTCATGATAGGATTAAGTCTTCGCTATTGCTCAACAGTCGGCTTACTACCTTCCTCTAGCAGAATTTTATGCATGCAGTATGAAGGGCTGGTCCCTTTGATGTCTACTATAGTCCATCCGATAGCCGATTTGAATTCTCTCAAGATCCTCAAGAGCTTGTCTTCCTCACTACCTGAAAGGTCAGATGCAATAATGACAGGTAAAGTAGATGCATCACCTAAAAAAGCATACCTCAAGTGTTCAGGCAATGGTTTAAGCTCCAAGGTAGGTGCTTCCTCAATAGATGGTTTGAGCTTTCCTTCAGCGTTTTTGAGGTCAGAAGTACTAAGAGATTCAAATGGCATGTCTAGCTTTCGCCTCCAAGGAGAAGCATTTAGATATTGTAGTTGCTCATTGCCATCCTCATCATCACTGTCAAAATCCCCCACTAAGGTTTTCTCTAATGCATCAGACATTAACATATGATCAAGTCCTGAAGTAACCGCAGAATCAATCAAATCCACCTTTAAGCACTCCTCGTCTTCTGTAAGGAATTTCATTGCTTTGAATACATTGAATGTCACATCCTGATCTTGCACCCTCATAGTAAGTTCACCTTTCTGCACATCTATCAAGGTACGGCCTGTAGCCAAGAAAGGTCTCCCCAAGATTATGGGAATCTTCTTATCTTCCTCGAAATCCAGAATAACAAAGTCTGCAGGAAAGAAGAGCTTATCCACCTTTACTAGCACATCCTCCACTATGCCTCGTGGGTATGTAATAGAACGATCAGCCAATTGTAGAGACATGTAGGTGGGCTTTGGATCAGAAAAATTCAACTTTTTGAAGATTGACAACGGCATCAGATTGATGATTGCTCCCAAATCACACAGGCACTTGTCAAAAGACAACTTGCCAATGGTGCAAGGAATGGTGAAGCTACCTGGATCTTTAAGCTTTGGAGGTAACTTCTGTTGTAGCACAGCACTGCATTCTTCTGTTAGAGCAACGGTCTCAAGGTCGTCCAGTTTCACCTTCCTTGAAAGAATACTCTTCATAAATTTCGCATAACTAGGCATTTGCTCCAAAGCCTCAGCGAAAGGTATATTGATATGAAGTTTCTTGAACACCTCCAGAAACTTACCAAACTGCTTATCCAGCTTTTGTTGTTGCAATCTCTTAGGAAAAGGTGGTGGAGGATAGAGTTGTTTCTCTCCTGTATTACCCTCAGGCAGAGTGTGTTCCATAGTAGTCTTCCTTGGTTCCGCCACTTTCTCCCGTTGCTTAGCTTCTTCATCACCAACTTTAGCTTCTCCGTCTTTTGCTTTTTCAGTATCAGCAACTTTTCCAGACTTTAAGGTAATAGCCTTGACTTGCTCTTTAGCTTCCTTCCTTCCTGGCACTTCAGTATCACTGGGAAGTATGCCAGGTTGACGATTGAGCATTGAATTGGCTATTTGACCAATTTGATTTTCCAAGGTCTTGATAGAAACCGCCTGACTTTTGCACAACAGCTTAAGTTCCTCAAAATTAGCACTCGAGGGTGGAGTTGCACCTCCTTGTTGAGGATATGATTTCCTTTGAGCATAATGTTATGGTTGCTGGAATCCAGGTGGATTGAACTGTTTACTTACGCCTTGCTGATATGGTTGCAAAATAGCATTCTGATTATTACTCCAGCTGAAATTTGGATGATTTCTGTTGTTAGGATGATAAGTAGCTGGCACAGGCTGCTGCGGTCGCTGATAATTGTTCACATACTGAACAGGTTCATTAATAAGAGAACACTGATCCATAGCAAGAGAACCTGCACAAAGCTCACAGACCATAGCTATCTGATTGACTCCATAGGTGGCTAAAGAATTGACCTTCATAGACACAGTGCTTGGAGCTGCGCTGCAATAGTTGTAGCTGCATCAACTTCCAAAATACCTGCTACCTTCCCAGGCATTATCCTTTGAGTTGGGTTTTGATGCTCATTTGCAGCCATCGTCTCAATCAGATTATAAGCCTCAGTATAGCTTTTGGCCCACAAGGCGCCTCCAACTGCTGCATCGAGCATGGGCCGAGATTGGGCCCCCAAACCATTATAGAAACTAGTGATCATCATCCAATCAGGCATACCATGATGTGGACACTTTCTCAACATCTCCTTGTAGCGCTCCCAAGCTTCGCACATAGATTCTGTAGGTTGATGCGCAAACTGAGTAAGAGCACTCCTCATAGCCGCAGTCTTCGCCATTGGATAGAACTTCACCAGAAACTTCTGCGCAAGATCTTTCCAAGTAGTGATGGACCCGACTGGTTCAGAATGTAACAAGTCCTTAGCTTTATCCCTTAGTGAGAATGGGAAAAGCCTCAGCTTGATAGCCTCATCAATCACACCATTACATTTAAAAGTACTACAAATCTCGACAAAATTCCTGATGTGCATGTTGGGATCTTCAGTAGCAGCACCTCCAAAAGAAACATAATTCTGCACTATCTGAATAGTGCCCGGCTTGATTTCAAAAGTGATAGCCTGAATAGCCGGGTGAAGGATACTTGACTGAATGTCATCAATTTTAGGCCGAGAAAAGTCCATAAGAGTTGGGTCTGCCGGAACTGTACGATCACCCATGATTACTGGTTCTTTCTGCTCACTTTCTGTATCCGAATCTTCAAATTCTATCTTCTCCGGAATACCAAGAACTTCGTCTGTCTCCTCATCCGTATCTAAAGTCCTCTTGCGAGTGCGAGAACGTGTTTTCATAAATGCTCGCTAAAGTACCTGAAACACAACCGGAAACAATAAGTAACACGTCTTAATCAATGAGTCATAATGACCACTGATGGTAAGTACATAAACTAAACAAATAGCCGAGTCCCCGGCAGCGGCGCCAAAAACTTTTTAGGGCGAAAACATGTTGTTAGGAATATATGTGCATTAGTTTGATGATATGTTTAACAAAACACTTAAGTAGAAATTCAGTGTCTGTAGCCTCAACGGATAAGACCACTTTGGCTATCCTTTGATGGTGTAGCTTTACTTAGAAATAAGTCTAGTGTTGTAGCATATTTCAGTCTCTGTATTTAAGATGTAATTCTTAGAAGTTGAGAGAAACTATGAGTCATGTTGACTACTAGAAGATATGCAGATAGGAAGGCCAATTGTAAATATTTCATGCCTTGTAATTTTGTATAAATGAAGTGGTATCAACGGATGACTTAAAGACCTTCAACGGATGAGAAGCTAAGCTTCAACGGATGTCTCTAAAGCTTTAATGAATAACATCCTTCAACGGATGAGTGCATCAACGGATGAAAGCTTCAACGGATGTTCTGTTGATTAACCGTTGATAAGTGATAGTTGTACCTATAAACAGAGGCACGTGGGTGAACAGAGATAACTGAAATGTGGCAGCCTAATTTCAGGAACATCAGAAAAAGCAGCCGTTCTACTCTAGTATAAAGAGACATTAAGTCAACAAAGTACTGGAGTGAACTGGAGAAGAAACAAGTGGAGATCTTACTTTATTATTTTATATATCCTTGTCTTTACTTGTAAACTTGGTAATATATAAATCAAGTAGTAGCTAGTAATTAGATAAGAATTTTTCCAGAGCTGTTTAGAAAAATCTTGAGAGAAAAATTATCTAGTTTGTACTAGGATGCAGCTGTGATCAAATTCTTAGATCACAGAATTTCTGAAATACCATCTCTGGTGGAACAACAAATCCACCAGAAAAGTTTTTAAAGGTTTATTGTGTTCTTTACATTTGTGTTTGAATATATATCTGTCTGTATCAGCTTAAAGCAATTCACACACTTGTTCATCTTGAACACACAGTCTTTATAAACTGCTCAAAACTTGAAAAAGTTTTGAGATTTACATTCAACCCCCTTCTGTAAATCTCATTGTTAGTTCTCTAGAAATAACAATTGGTATCAGAGCAGGCTCTTGACAAACAAAGAGTTTAAAGATCTTGGAATCTAACAAAGATGAGTAAGAAGGATATTGGAGTAAAAATCCCAGTTCTTGACAGAGACAGTTATCACCACTGGAAGGTGAAAATGCACCTTCATCTACTCTCCCAAGATGAAGGTTATGTAAACTGTATTGAGAATGGTCCTCACATTCCCCACAAAGTAGCCACAGTTGCTACGGCCACAATTGTTGTTGGTCAATCCATTCCAAAACCTAGAGCAGAATGGACAATGGAAGACACAGAAGAAGTCCACAAGGATAAGAAGGCTATGAACATTTTGTTTAATGGTCTTGACAAGGATATGTTTGATAATGTGATAAATTGCTCAACTGCCAAAGAGGTTTGGGACACAGTCCAGCTGCTGTGTGAAGGTACAGAACAAGTAAAAGAGAACAAGATGCGGCTTCTCATTCAACAGTATGAGTATTTTCATTTTGAAGAAAATGAATCTTTAAATGACACATTTAACAGATTCCAAAAGCTGTTGAATGGATTGAAGCTGTATGGTAGAGTGTACCAGGTGAAGGATTCAAATCTTAAATTCTTAAGATCCTTGCCAAAGGAATGGAAACCCATGACTGTCTCCTTAAGAAACTCTCAGGATTATAAGGACTTCACTCTTGAAAGATTATATGGAATCTTGAAGACTTATGAACTAGAGTTGGAACAGGATGAGGTATTGGAGAAGGGGAGAAAGAAAGGAAGTTCAGTTGCATTGGTAGCTGAAAATGAGAGGGAATGCAGACAAGAAACTGTGAGATCTACATCAAACTCCAAAGATGGTACAAGATATCAGGAATCAAGCAAAGGAAAAGAGCAAGTTGCTGAGAATGAAGACAACTCCAGTCAAGATGACTCTGATAGTGTTGATGAGCATCTTGCATTTCTGTCCAGGAGATTTGCAAAGATGAAGTTTAAGAAAAACACTAGAGCCACTAAACCTCATAAGAACATGGTGGACAAATCAAAGTTCAAGTGTTTCAATTGTGGTATAAGTGGACACTTTGCAAGTGAGTGCAGAAAGCCAACCTCTGAAAAGAAGAAATTTGACCAAGTAGATTACAAGAAGAAATATTTTGATCTGCTCAAGCAAAAGGAAAGGGCTTTCATTACTCAAGAAAAAGATTGGGCAGCTGATGGAGAGGAAGAGAATGAAGATGTGGAGTATGTCAACTTAGCTCTCATGGCTGATTCTGAGGAAAATGAAGTTAGTTCATCAAGCAATCAGGTAACAACTCAGGTAATCACTACTGATGTAACATAACTTACTAAAGAAGAGTGCAATGATGCTTTTAATGACATGTCTACTGAATTGTATCATTTGCGTGTGTCTCTTAAATCTCTTGCTAAAGAAAATAGTAGGATTAAAGAGAACAATCTGTTTTTAAGTAATAGAAATGCTATGTTAGAAGATAAGTTGATTGACCTAGAGAAAACCAAGCTGCATTGTATATCTGTTGAGAATGAACTAACTGAATCTATTAAGAAAGTAGAAATACTTTCTAATCAATTAAAGAGAGAGCAAGAGGTGATTAAAGCCTGGAAAACATCTAGGGATGTTAGTGCTCAAATTGCCAAGGTTCAAGGAATTGAATCATTCTGTGAAACTGCCTGGGATAAAAACAAAAAGAAACTGGAATTAATTGATGGGCTGTCAACGGATGTGGAATCAACGGATGATGAAGGTTATCCGTTGAAGGAAGAAAATGAGCATCCGTTGAAGGTTCCTCAATTAAAACAGGCAGATGTTTCTATTAATGAAAATCTAAAGAAACTCAACAAAAAGTTTGGTTCAACTTCCAAGAACTTTGTTAAAGAAGAAGCAAGCACATCCAAAGATGTCAGTAAGGTGAATATAGGGCACATGACCTTAGAACAGTTAAATAATAGGCTCAAGATGGTTGAGGATAAAAAGGAAACTAAAAGAAAATCTAACAGAAATGGGAAGGTAGGTGTTAACAAACATAACAATTACACACCTGATAGGTATGCTCCTAGAAAAAGCTGTGTGCATTGTAGTAGTGTTAATCATCTATCTGCTAATTGCAAATCTATTAAGAAAACCCCCATAACTGTACCCTCTTCCATGCCTAACATGTCTGCATCATCTCTACATGCTATGCCTACTATGTCTCAACAGAATCCTTATGCACATTTTGCAAACATGCCATATTTTAACAATCCTTATCTTGCTGCATTTAGTATGCCTCAAATGCCATACAATATGCCTATGTGGAATAACATGTATGTACAATCCATGCCTTATCATATTCCAAATGTGCTAAATGATTCTGTGACTAACCCTACACCTCAACCAACTACATCCAAGACCAAGGTTGACTCAAAGTTACCTAAGTCTAGAGATGCAGGAGGAATGAAGTCTAGGAGAAAGGCTAACAAGAATGGACCCAAGGAAACTTGGGTACCAAAATCAAATTGATTGATTTTATGGTGTGCAGGGAAATAGAAGAAATCTATGGTACTTGGACAGTGGTTGTTCAAGACACATGACAGGAGATTTCTCCCTGCTCACAGAGTTTAAGGAAAGAGCTGGCCCTAGCATAACCTTTGGAGATGACAGCAAAGGGTTTACTATGGGATATGGCTTGATTTCAACAAGGAATGTCATCATTGATGAAGTTGCATTAGTTGATGGTCTCAAACATAACTTACTGAGCATCAGTCAACTATGTGATAAAGGGAATATAGTTTCCTTCAATTCTGAAGCCTGTGTTGTCACTAGTAAGAAAGACAACAAAGTGGTTCTAACTGGAGTTAGAAAAGGAAATGTGTACTTAGCTGACTTCAACTCTGCAAATGCAGAATCTATTACTTGTCTCTTCAGCAAAGCAAGTTCAGTTGAGAGTTGGCTATGGCACAAGAAGCTATCCCATTTGAATTTCAAGACAATGAATGATCTAGTCAAAAAGGACCTAGTAAGAGGAATTCCTCTTGTTGAATTCTCAAGGGATGGTTTGTGTGATGCTTGTCAGAAAGGCAAACAAAGGAAAGCATCATTCAAAAAGAAGCTTGAAACAACAATTGATGAACCATTACAGCTGCTACATATGGATTTGTTTGGACCAGTCAATGTATTGTCAATTGCAAGAAAAAGATATTGCTTAGTGATTGTAGATGATTTCTCAAAGTTTTCATGGGTCTATTTTCTTGGATCAAAGAATGAAGCAAGTGAAATCATTATCAATCACATCAGGCAAGTCAATAATCATCCTGACCTGAAGGTTAGGAATATCAGGAGTGACAATGGAACTGAGTTCAAGAATTTATCAATGAGGCTGTTCTGTGAAGAAAATGGAATCATGCATGAGTTCTCAGCTCCAAGAACACCTCAGCAAAATGGGGTAGTTGAAAGAAAGAACAGATCTTTAATTGAGGCTGCCAGAACAATGCTTGAAGAATCAAAGTTACCAACATATTTCTGGGCTGAAGCTGTTAATTGTGCCTGTTTCACTCAAAATATCTCTTTGATCAATCAAGCTAAAGGCATGACTCCTTATCAGTTGTTCAAGAGAAGAAAACCAACTCTAAACTTTCTTCATGTCTTTGGATGTAAATGCTTTATACTAAGGAATCAATCTGACCATAAAGGGAAGTTTGATGCAAAGGCTGATGAAGGGATATTTGTTGGTTATTCAGATGGAAAATCTTATAGGGTCTACAATCTAAGAACCAACATTGTTATGGAATCTGTGCATGTTGTGTTTGATGATAAAAAGATTGATGGACTAACAGATGAGGGACAATATGAGAGACTCAAATTTGACAACATTGAGATATATTGTGATGATAGTGAAGAGGAGACTGATGGAGATAACACTTCAAAAGGGATTCAAAACATGCCCTTGGATAATGCACAAAATACTGCATCCGTTGAAAGTCAGAATTCTGCATCCGTTGATAGAGGCAATACAGTATCCGTTGAAAGACATGGTGTATCATCCGTTGAAGTACTAAATGAAGCATCCGTTGATCATAGTTTATCAACGGATAATCGATTTACATCATCAGTTGATAGAACTCCAAGTTCCCTGCAAAGGACCAACAACTCAGGGGGAGTTTCAACTAGTCAACACTCTGTCTCACATCATGACAATACTGAGGCCACCTCATCTAGAGCACATCTTCCACTTCAAAGGAAATGGACCAAGAATCATCCCTTTGAACTGATCATTGGTGATGCATCATCTAAAGTGCAAACAAGAAGAGCTACTCAAGATGAATGTCTGTATAGTAGTTTTCTATCTCAGGAGGAACCTAAGAAAGTGGAAGAAGCCTTATTGGATCCAGATTGGATATTAGCTATGCAGGAAGAGCTAAACCAATTTGAGAGAAACCAAGTTTGGAAGCTGGTACCCAAACCAAAGAACAAGAGTCCTATTGACACAAAATGGGTATTCAGAAACAAGATGGATGAAAATGGCATTATCATAAGGAATAAAGCCAGATTGGTTGCTAAAGGCTATTCTCAGCAAGAGGGAATAGATTTTGATGAGACATATGCTCCTGTTGCAAGACTTGAAGCCATCAGAATTTTTCTAGCCTATGCAGCTCATGCCAATTTCAAAGTCTATCAAATGGATGTCAAGAGTGCATTTCTAAATGGGAAATTAGAGGAAGAAGTCTATGTAAGTCAACCTCCAGGATTTGAAGATCCAAATTTTCCAGACTATGTATATTATCTGTTGAAAGCGCTCTATGGACTGAAGCAAGCACCTAGAGCCTGGTATGAAACCTTATCAAAATTTCTTTTGGAGAATCACTTCACTAGAGGTACTGTTGATAAAACTCTCTTCTTTAGGATTGTTAATGGCTCTAGTATACTTGTTCAAATTTATGTAGACGACATAATATTTGGTTCTAAAGATGATAAACTTTGTAAAAAGTTTGCTAAGCTAATGCAAAGTAATTATGAAATGAGCCTTATGGGAGAACTAACCTATTTTCTTGGTTTACAAATTAAACAAGTTAGTAATGGAATTTTCATTAGTCAAACTAAATATATTCATGATCTTTTAAAGAAGTTTGACTTAATGGAATGTTCATCTGCAAAAACTCCCATGGCCACTGCCACCAAACTTGAATTAAATAAGACTGAAAGGTCTGTGGACATTACAAGTTATAGAGGCATGGTTGGTTCACTTTTATATTTAACTGCTAGCAGACCAGATATAATGTTTGCTACATGTCTGTGTGCTAGATTTCAAGCTGATCCTAGGGAGTCTCACTTAATAGCTATCAAAAGGATTTTCAGATATCTCAAGGGTACAACAAATTTAGGTATTTGGTATCCTAGAGAATCTGGCTTTGATCTAATTGGTTATTCAGATACAGACTATGCAGGTTGCAAAATAGACAGGAAAAGTACAACAGGCTCCTGCCAATTCCTGGGAAACAAGCTTGTATCATGGTTTAGCAAAAAGCAAAATTCAGTCTCTACTTCTACAGCTGAGGCTGAATACATTGCTGCTGGAAGTTGCTGCTCTCAAGTGTTATGGATGAGAAATCAACTCCTTGACTATGGACTTCATGTTGATAGAATTCCTATCTTTTGTGACAACACAAGTGCCATAGCCATAACAGAGAATCCTGTACAGCACTCAAGAACCAAGCACATTGATATAAAGTACCACTTCATTAGGGAGCATGTCATGAATGGTACAGTGGAACTACATTTTGTTCCAAGTGAACAACAAATTGCAGACATATTTACCAAGCCACTTGATGAATCAACATTCACAAGATTAGTAAGTGAGCTAGGTATGCTTAATTACTCTTAAAATTCATGTCCTTATTGCAATTTGAATTGAAGCCTGAAATATATTAGTTGCTAGAACAAATTTGACTTTTAACAAAGTTTATACCATCAACGGATGTTTCCTATCCGTTGAAAGTCAAAATTGCTCTATCAACGGATATTCATTATCCGTTGAAAGACAAATACATTTCTGGAATTTTTATTCGTCAACGGATAAAACTGAAGTACCTTTCAACGGATGACAATTTGCCTTATCCGTTGAAATGTCACATCAGTCGATTCAGGTGTTTCACAGCCGTTGATTCTATTTTCTTAACCGTTAATACTCATACATACATCTGTATGTATTGGTTTTAAAGGTAGTTGTTAGAATACTTACAGTTTATTCTTAAACGGCTGAAATTCACTAACATATACTTATTGATTAATCTTTTACTAATTTTTTTTTGAAAGCATATAAGCCCTTCTGATTTTTCATTTTTACTTTACGCTTTCTTAAAATTTCAAGCATTTACCATTTTCTCTCTGCAAAACCTTCAAGTTATTCTCTGCAATTTCTACTCACAACAATGGCACCAGTCGTGAAAATTATGTCTCAATCTGGGTTCATCTATGAGAAGAACAATTTCATAGCTTTGGTAGAAAAGAATGAAGCCCATTCAGACTATCACAAAATGATGGACTTCATCAAAAACTGTAAACTTAGCTATGCAATGCTGGAAGCCCCAACGATTTACTGTGAAGTAGTTGAGGAGATTTGGACAACTGCTGAGTTCAACTCCATAGATATGACTATCTCCTTCACTCTCAAAGGTAAAAATCACTGTATTAACTGTGATGATTTACAAGCATGTTTTAAATTACCTGAGAACAATGCCATGACACCACACACTGATAATGATGTATCCAGCATGTTAGATTCCATAGGTTATTCTCTTAACTCTGCTAGTTTAGGGAGTATTAGAAGAAAAGGCCTTAGGAAAGAATGGAGTTTTCTTGGGGATGCCTTTATAAAGGTTTTCTCTGGGAAAATTAGTAATTTTGATGCCATAA
Organism: Apium graveolens; assembly: GCF_009905375.1. NCBI lineage: Eukaryota > Viridiplantae > Streptophyta > Magnoliopsida > Apiales > Apiaceae > Apium > Apium graveolens. The sequence continues at coordinate 225,251,239 of NC_133652.1, forward strand.
CTTCATCTCTTGTTAATATGCTCTATATGCTTGTTTCTGATAGGTATTTTAACTTTAGCAACTATGTGATGCTAGAATTGGGTACTAGATTAGGTAACAAAGCTAATAGACCTAATAACATCTATTATGCTAGATTCTTTATGTTATTGGCTAACCATGTTGCTGAAGGTTTGGTCATAATCAATGAGAATAATAAACTCAAGTGCTGGGCACAAGAGAAAAGAGTTCTTGCAGATTTATTGAGAATGGATCTCAACAGCAGTGTGCCATTGGTATATTTACCAATCATGAATGCACCTCAGGTAGGTGAGGTAATTGCTTCTACAACTCCTACTTCTTCCAACCCCTCTATTTCTTTATCTTCTAGTGTGGCCATGAAATCTGTGACAATGCCCCAACAGATTTCTACCAAGGTCACCAAAACTAAACTTTCAAAATCAAAGACAAAGAAAACCACCTCTGTTGTTTCTCAAAAGACAACAGTTGTAACACCAACCATTAACCCTGAGGGGAGTGAACAGGGTGTGAGTGGTGAGGGGAGGGGTGAACATCAAAGAAACCCCCAGGATAAGGAAGGAGAGTTAAGTGCTTCCCAAGCTAGCCAAGCCACAGTTTCTCAAAAAGCTGTGGTGGTTGAAAAGGTATCTAGCACATCCCTAGTTGCATCCTCCCAAAAGGATGTTACTATTGAAAATAGTTCCCAACCAGGAACACAGAACAAACGAGGGAGGGACACTGAAGCCAAACACTCACCAACAAAAGCTTTTATTAGAAGAAAGAAGGCAAGAACCCAATCTTCTACACAGGGTGCACACACTGCACAGATACATCCATCTGTATCTATGCCTTCTCAAACTCAGTTTGATGTGGCTCCAATAAATGTGGAGTCACAGCCCCATTCTCTCACAATAATCACACATCAATCACCAAACACTTCATCACCATCTCTGGATGTGGATATGTTATTACCATCAATTCCTGATTCTCCCTCTTTACAACTCAGGGAGGAGCCCCACTCAAATACAGGTGATCATCATCTCTTAGATGATTTGTTGGATCACCCGCAAATTCTTTTAGATATAATTGAAGGATCTGTGTCACCACATCTCAAATCAATCTACACAGATTCAACAGTTATATCACTTTCAATTTCAACTTCTTTTCCTTCTTCAACGGATATCACTCATCCGTTGACAAGTGGTTGCTCTTCAACGGATAAGCTTAACAGCAGTTATCCGTTGATAACATCAGTTTCACCTTCAACGGATATTCCACATCCGTTGATAGTCTCTCCACACATAACTGAATCAATTCCAAGTGTAGAAGACATGAATACTGTACAATCACTCTTAGGATTGAGGGAAGGGAGTGAAAATTTGAGTGAGAGGCTGGGTTGCTCCCAGGCAAAAGGAGAGATTGAGAGCTCAAAAATGCATGCTATTTCTTCCAGTATGGCAAAAGTAAGTGAGAGGAGTACCACCTTAGTAGGTGAAGGTGAGGGAGTGAGTTGTGTGAGCCAGGGGGAGCCCCTGATGCAAGAAAATAGAGAAAAAGAGAGAAAGGCAGGTACAGTAGATATAAGGGTGGAACCAGCCATTGCTAGTGAGTCAATGATTGTGGATGATGCTGAAAAGGAAAGACAATTTCAGCAACATTACAAAGCTGTAATTGATAACATTTCCTTGGATGCTGACACTTTTACTCATCCTGTGTCAGCCTATCAAATGTTGGCTGCTCAGGGCAATGAGGAGGCAGAAAAGACACTACATCTAGTACACACAACAGAATCTCTTCAAAGGGATAAAGCTGCTATTAACAAGATGCCTTCTACAGCTGGTGAGCCATCTGAGGAATTTGGAGTAAATTCTGATGATGATGACTCTGTTTCTTTTGATGGAAGCATGAACTTAGGGGGAGATGAAGGCCCTAGTTCAATTCCAAATCTACCTGAATGGGCTTTGACAAAGGAGTATAGATCAGGGGAATTCAATGTCTCCTTAGTCAAACAAATCAACACTATTCAACAGGCCATTCAGAACACTTCACATGCAAGTATCAAGGCTATCCTTCAAGCTCACCTGGACTCACTGCATCTCATGAAGTTGCAGCAAGTAAAGCAGAATCTGAGTATGGATGATCTCAGGAAGGATATTACTGACTTGAAATCCTACAGTTCTGAAAAATTGGATTCAGTCATGCCCTATGGTACATTGCAGGACTTGGTTTTGAGATTGAAAAAGGAATCAGTTACTGAGAAAAGGCTGGCCAAGTTGGAAGACAGAGTTCAAGTTATTGAAGATTCTGTGGCCACCATTCTTCACAACCAACAATCTCAAACCAGTCTCCTAATGCAGCTGGCAAAAGCACAAGGCTTGACCCCTCTCCTTGATGATAACAAAAAGGGGGAGAGTAAAAGGGAAGGGGAAGGAGAGCCATCTACAAAAATCAAAATATCTAAAGTGCTAGTTCCTGCCATCACTACTTCTCCAATCATTCAAATCAAAGGAAAGCCTGATGGAATTGATTTGATTCAGCTAGCAGCAGCTGAAATTCAAGTGAAAGAGCAAAGGAGGAGAATTGATGAAAGGTTGCAACTGTTGTTTGGCTCTACACAAGATAAATCAACATCTGTGAAATATAGCACAAAGATTGAACCAATCAACATGGAGCTCAAGCCAGTAGGGAGACATAAGGATGGAGAAGCTTCTTCCAAAGAACTACAAGCTATAATTCTCAAGCCCAATAAAAGATCCAATAAGGACTCTACAAAGAATCCTTTAAAAGAAGTGGACTTTCCTCCTCCAAAAGCTGATGAGAACAAGCTTTTAGGTAGGAGTATTGCTTATCTCAAAGAGACCATGGATGAGGCTGTAAGGAGAAATAGGGCTATTATCTCTAGAGAGGGAAAGAGCATATGTGTGATGCAAGGACATCCCAAATTCTCAATAGCCAAGAAGGAAGAAGTCAAGCAACTAAAGGCTAACAAAAGAGCACAAGCAAAGCTTGAACAACAGCTAAAGTCAAGTCAAGTTGAAGAAGAGAAAGGAATTGAAGTCAGGGGTGAAGACAAGATTGCAAACCTAGATGAGGTTTTTGGGAGTATATTTGGTGAGAGTATGGAAGAAAGAGAGGAATGGCAGAAGGGAAACAGAAGAAAGGCCAAGGCACATAGAAGGAGTGAAGATAATACTGAAGTAACCAAATCTATATCTAAACCACTACCTTCCATACCTGAACCTCTTGTTGCTAATCCCACTATAAACATCCATGGTGAACCAATCATTCCAAAAGAGAAACCTATTGATTGGGACACCATCAAATTGCCTACCTTTCTAACCACTCTTCCACTACCAAAGAAACAGAAAAGAAAACCCAAATCTACACCTCCCATAACCTCTAAGAAATTCACTCAAAAACAAAAGCCTAAGCCTAAGCCATCCATTTCTAAAGATGATTATGTTCACATCTGTGACATAAAAGAAATTTCAGACATTGAACTCTATCTGGATGAGCTGGAGGATGTAAGAGGAATAGCTGCTTACAGACAGCTACCAGAGAGATTAGTGTTCAGATACAAAGGAGCTGGGGAAAGAACATGGCCTCTCCACAGGATTCTGAATGAAGGTTACTCTACCTTGATTAGAGTCTTTTCAGCTATACAAAAGGATTCTGGCTTTACCAGAACTGCCAAGACTGAAATTCTCAACAAGATTGCCAATATAAGGAAAACTTGGAGGGAGCCCAATGCTTTACCCAGGACTTTACTCATTCAAGAAAGGGGAATTACAATTCACAAATCACCTCATTGGTTGATGGAATTTAGAGATGATAAAGGAGTCAGAAGATTTTTCAGACTTGAAGACCAACTCAAGATTGCCAGCAATGAAACTCTCAAGGAAATGCAATCTAAGTTGGATATCAGTGTTGAAGATGAAGCTGAATTCTTCAGACAACTCCAACTCCAAATTGAGGAAAATGACAAAGGGCTAGGAAAGAAAACCAGGGAACAAAGAAGAAAAAGATGATTTGCTCAGGCTAAAGGAGTATCCTTGGAAATACTGTAAATCTTCAATTTCCTCCTAGTACATACATTTTTGCAGCATTTTCAAATTTCTACTTAGTTTCAATTCATATATCTGTTAAGTGTTTTGTTATCATCAAGTTAACCCTGAATTTATGCCTACAATTCTTATAGACATAAATAGGGGGAGATTGTTAGGAATATATGTGCATTAGTTTGATGATATGTTTAACAAAACACTTAAGTAGAAATTCAGTGTCTGTAGCCTCAACGGATAAGACCACTTTGGCTATCCGTTGATGGTGTAGCTTTACTTAGAAATAAGTCTAGTGTTGTAGCATATTTCAGTCTCTGTATTTAAGATGTAATTCTTAGAAGTTGAGAGAAACTATGAGTCATGTTGACTACTAGAAGATATGCAGATAGGAAGGCCAATTGTAAATATTTCATGCCTTGTAATTTTGTATAAATGAAGTGGTATCAACGGATGACTTAAAGACCTTCAACGGATGAGAAGCTAAGCTTCAACGGATGTCTCTAAAGCTTCAACGGATAACATCCTTCAACGGATGAGTGCATCAACGGATGAAAGTTTCAACGGATGTTCTGTTGATTAACCGTTGATAAGTGGTAGTTGTACCTACAAACAGAGGCACGTGGGTGAACAGAGATAACTGAAATGTGGCAGCCTAATTTCAGGAACATCAGAAAAAGAAGCCGTTCTACTCTAGTATAAAGAGACATTAAGTCAACAAAGTACTGGAGTGAACTGGAGAAGAAACAAGTGGAGATCTTACTTTATTATTTTATATATCCTTGTCTTCACTTGTAAACTTGGTAATATATAAACCAAGTAGTAGCTAGTAATTAGATAAGAATTTTTCCAGAGCTGTTTAGAAAAATCTTGAGAGAAAAATTATCTAGTTTGTACTAGGATGCAGCTGTGATCAAATTCTTAGATCACAGAATTTCTGAAATACCATCTCTGGTGGAACAACAAATCCACCAGAAAAGTTTTTAAAGGTTTATTGTGTTCTTTACATTTGTGTTTGAATATATATCTGTCTGTATCAGCTTAAAGCAATTCACACACTTGTTCATCTTGAACACACAGTCTTTATAAACTGCTCAAAACTTGAAAAAGTTTTGAGATTTACATTCAACCCCCCTTCTGTAAATCTCATTGTTAGTTCTCTAGAAATAACACATGCGCTAATAATATACGCAAGTATACGCGTTCGCAAGTAATATAGAATACTTTCTAGTTCATTCCCACAGAGACTCAGACTAATTATGTTCAATTAACACTCACTCACCAATGAATAATTACTTCTCAATGTCAAGACAATAACACTTAGATTGATTAACTAATTATTGACTATAATTAACTACGAGAATTAAGCACTTAATTGACACTTGAATTAACAATATTAAAACACACATAAGATCACAACTTAATTACTACTTCCTTCAATAATCATAGTTATTACCCTTAGCATGCAACAGTAATGATATTAATCGAACAACACGAAACTGATAAAAGCCAACTTTTATTGTACTAATACCATTCTACCAAGCATCCACTATTAAGATAGAAGTTGAATAGGCATCAATTATGTTGAGACCCTATATGTCTACAGAATTTGACAACATAATGATTTAAGCACAAGTTATTCCTTTTTATTACACAAGGCAAGTAAAACGGTTAGAGTTACCCACTAATCATGCATACACATACATGAACCTATGCTAGCATGGCAAGTTCTAAACCTCAAGATCCACCGTCGCTTCACAAGAGATTAACACCCTATCTTATATGTTCGCGACACACATAAGACGATAAGCACAACCAATACTAGATATCATACAATCATCACACACTAAGGTATTAAACACTAACTAAAGAATTCCATAGTAAATCCGTTACGACCCCATGATCACGATTAGCCCATGATAGAACTCATCGTCATCATGGGTTCATATGAAAACATGATAATAACACACGAGAATAATAACTAAAACTACTTATATTAAACCAGAGTACGTCAGAAGAGTAAATAGGTTCAAAGCAAAGAAAACTAGCATCCAATGTTACAACGAAATAAAGAATCACAAGAAAATATGCTTCCTCTTCGTTGTGGTGTGCTAAAACGGTCTTCTTCCTTATCTCCTCGCTCCTCGATTAATACTACGATCCAACCTTTGTGAAACGTCTCTGAAAACTACTTATATAGGAGTCCCATAAAATCCAGCTAGCTCAGAAGTTGGAAGTTAAACAGAACCAGGAGTCTAAAATAATTAATCTAAAATTCCGTCCCTGAGCGGCCGCTCAGCATTCCAGAGCGGGCGCTCAGCTTCCTGAGCGGTCGCTCAGCAGAGCTGAGCGGGCGCTCAGACCCCTTCTGGAAAATGCTCTGTTTCTGCTCCCAATCTTTGCTACATTCTGCTCCTATCTTCCCACTTGCAATGCCAAACACATGCCAAGACTTATTCTTGATGAAATCTCTCCAGAAATGCAAATAATACCCTGAAATGCACAAACACTAGAAAAACGCATCAAATACACAAAATACTTGATTTCAAGACATCAATTCAAACCATTATAAGAAGTTGTAAGTGGTATAAAATGCCACTTATCAAATAGTAATCATTAAGAAACCCCAATTTGTCTGGTACAACCAGACAAAAGCTGACCAGAACCACCGCCTCACACCCCCATCCGCAACTTCAGGAATAGCCCCAAACTATAAGCACGATTCAATAGAAGGCCATAATTACAAGCGCTAAACCCGATTGAGAAGAAATCCCAATTTTTCGAACCCTAAAACTCTAATTCACTCCAAGCCCCTAACTACTAGAACCCTAATTTGCTCAAACCTAACTGAGAATACTCCAAGCACTGAACCCTAAAACTCCAAGCTCTGAAATCGACGACATGTTTTATGTGTGTGTTTGATGAGAGAGAGAGCGTGCTTTAAGAGAGAGAGGGAGATTTTTGATAGATAGTATTGAAAGGGTTTAGTTTTTAGATTTACTTTTGGACAAAATAATTGAGCGGGTTGTTATTTGGTCTTGGGCCGCCTATTTAGTTTTCACTTTGCCGCATAAATTTTCACTTCTAAGATAACACTTATTTCAATATCAATGCTAACATCTTTTTTATGTTACAACATCAATTTGCTTATGCCTGTGGTAACATTGGTTAACCTCTACTGCAATGTTAAAATAAATGTTACCTCAGATCAAATATTAGTGATCTATGGTAACATTTTTGCTTGTAACACCAAAAAAAGTGTTGCTAGAGGCCATATATGGTGTAGTGATAAGAAAGATTTTGAAATTGCACTAAAATCAAAATAAGATATATATTAACGGTTTTTCGGTGTTGTCCTCGTAATATGTAACTGAAAAAGTTTAGAAAAGATATACAATAATTTAGAAATTGGAATAAAATTAACATAAAATATTAATTAAATGTTTCTTGACTTCTTTTTCGATGACCCCTCGTATTCTGTAACTAAAAATTATAATAGATGATATACAATATGTTTGAAATTTGAATAAAATAAAAATAAGATATTTATTGACAGTTTTTCGGTGTCGTCGGAGACGACGCCTCATATTTTGCAATTAGAAATGTATAAAAGAGCATATACAATAATTTTAAAATTGGAATGAATTCAAAACAATATATTAATTGACTGTAACCCGGCTTCGTATTCAATGATGCCTCGTATTTTATAACTCAAATGTATTATAGAAGATATACATTGATTTTGAAATTGGAATTAAATTAAAATTAGATATTTATCGAAAGTTTATCGGCATCGTCTTCAACGATACCTCGTATTCAACATCTAAAATGTTTTGAAAGAGGATATAAAATAATTTTGAAATTGGAATAAAAATAAAATAAGATATTAGTTGACTATTTTTTAGTTTTGTTTTCATCGACGCCTCTTATTCTGTAACTAAAAAGTATAAATAGAAAATATGGATAGTATCTTTTATAAAACATAAAATAACTGAAAATATATAGTTCACCTTTACCATATTAATACCATGCTACATGTAAATGTAAAATATACATGGTTCACGTTCTTAAAAATCATTACTTTTCATATTATTAATGTTAGGATTTCTCACTGTAGTTCTGATTGTAAAGCTTAAAATAACTAATTTTTGTAAATGTCACATATCTAATAATATATCCAGCTATTTTTTATGGGTATAATTTTGAAAATAAATTTAGTTCAATGAAAAATTTCACATATCCAGGAAAATTTAATCAAATAGAAAAATGTTATATAACAAAATAATATAGTTAACAAAGTAGTGTTATCGGTACTATATTATAATAGATGAAACATTTAAAATTTTCTGGTCGGTCGGTATATATTGATTTTACTTAATTTCCTTACTTAACTAATAATCGTTTTTAACTGAAATATGGTACATTTTCTATTTTCTCTTTTCAAAAATATCAAGAAAAAATTAATTATAAAATAAAATAATAATATTATAATTACTGATAATTAATCAAAATTCTGGAGTGTACAATTTCTTATATGTTTTTTGTACATGGATATCGAATACTTAAATGTTGCACAATTTTGTCGTTATTCCTGCTCCAAATGAAAATGACAATAATGTTTAAGTAAGAAGAAGTTTCCTAAAGGAAGATGAGTAAACGACATGAGTGAAATTAGGATAGCATGAAATGAAATTGGATCACAATGTTGACCTACAAACTCGGAAACAAAACATGAATTTGTTGATTATAACCGCAACCAGAGAGTAAAACATAAGAGGGAGATAATCGAGATTTGGTATGATTAGCAGCTGTAAATTCAAAAAAAATCAGTTGGTATAATTACGGAGCAATTTAGGTGTATAGATTAATTTTATGGGAAAAGAGAATTTAAAGGACACAATAAAATAATGTTCAAATTCACAATATTTAAATAGTAAATTAAATTTTCAACCATATGTATGTAAATATTATGTAAAAATAAGTAATTATACAAATTTTTAAATAATTCTATTATTTGTAGCGCTTACTTGATGATAAAAATAATCGTTCAATCTATATCGTTAATAATATATCAGAAAATAGATTTAATATAAAATCAATAATATACCACTCGTATTTTTTGAAACTTTTTTTAATTAAATTTTGACTTAATCTTCACATGTGTATGGTTCGATCGTGTAAAATTCTGTAATAAATTGATCTTAAAAAAAGTTATATTTTGACCTTTAAAAACTCTAAACCCCTAGTTTTATTTACTACTATAGTTATATATAGTTTAAATTGGATTAATTGAGATGGATAATTATGTGGATAGTTCATGACTATATGTGTAATATATAATTTCATTTGCAAAGAAAAAGGAAGTGGATTATGGACTTTACCTAATAAATTATCTGCGCTACCTGAGCTAGCTGTTATATTTTTTTGATTTATTAAAATACCACACCAATATTATTAATATATAATCAAAAAATTTAAAATATTTGATAACCATGTTATAGATAAATTTTTAGTTCATCTTTGTTCATAGTTAAACCATTTCAGGTGTATTTTGTACCGCTTCTCCATATTTTCTGCTCACAAAAATTATATATGTTATCTAACATATTCTTCTCCCACTTTAAACTCAATTATTATATTACATACATTATATTTTAGAATATTAATATTTACTTGGAATTTGATATGAATGACACTTTTTTTAAAAAAAAATCTTGAAATTACATTAAATGTGCATTTATAGTTTAATTTTTTTCAAAAACGTTAGCTTAATAAAAGACTTATTATTACCTTATAAGTAGTTTAAATATACATTAGACATTTAATTTTATTATAAAAATAAAAAAAATTCCTTATGATATTTTTGTAGTCGTATAGAATTTAACTTTTTTAATATACTAGAATATGTACTTTTAAGTGGTTGACTCTTCATCCCATTTTTCTTGTTAAAAAATTATTATATAGACATTTCTTTTTTAAAAAAATAGATTTTAGGTAAAAAAAACTTTTTAAAAATTATTTTGGATATATCTCAAATAATTTAATTTCTTAATCAATGCTTGAAATATCGTTCATGTATAGTTTATATGCTTAAATATTCACAGAAAGTGCATAGTCTATTTCGTTGTTATAAGTGTGTACAAATAAATTCAAAACCTAAATAATTTTAATAAAAATAATAATAGATAACATGCGAGAAGGAAAGTTTAAATAAAATGAACAAAGTTCAATTCACTGTGATAAAATTTTAAATAAATTTTAGTTATGAAGTTAATTTATTAGAATTTGTAATAAAACATGCAAATATGGAAGTTTGAATTACACAAAAAAAACTTTCATATTTTTTTAATAGAAAAAATTAAAGCAGGCCATAACTGATCGATGATGCTAACACAAATTGAGATTAATAACATGTGCTAATGACCAATTAAATCATACCACTTATTCCTAACCTTACAATCAAGTACCATATTGAAGCATTAAAAAAATAAACTTTAATATATTTCTAAATAGATTTAGTTTGCAAAACTGTTCAAACTTTACTGCATAATTTTAGACCTTTTTCAATAGTACAATTTCAGACCTTTTTCAACAGTACCCGGCTAAACCAAAACTTTTACCACATTTTCAGGTCATGCAACGAAATCAATCGATTAGCCTGTATATATTTTAGTGAGACCCATCTCTTTCAACATCCATCGAAATACACAATAGCATAATTTTCTATCCACAAATAATAGATAGATACTTGTGAAAATTTAAGACATGCTTGCTAGATATAAACGAAATGTTAACTAATGATGCTGAAATAAGTTAGTCAGTCCACATAAAAGTAGTAAACAATTAGAAGATATGAAGTAACTTTGTTTAGCTGAAATTAGTTGCTTAGCCGCGGTTCAGCTGCAACTACGTTATATAATTAAGTGCAGACATTGAGATCAAAAGTTATAAAATTGTCTTAATAGTATTTACCATACCCAATCATGTGCTCAATCTGCTAAATTGTTTACAATGGCACTTCCACTCAACTTCGGTTACTATTTCCTGACTTCAAAATATCTATCCCTATTAGTTTGACCTGATCTTTTAGCTCAAAGGATATTCTACTGCTAGTTAAAATTTCAGACACGAAGATAGCCTTTAATAATCTTTTAGTTGTTGTGGAGAATTATTTTCGCTTCTGTTTACACTCTTGTTTTGGTGAGAATTGTTGATTTCAGGAATTATATCATTAACATCGTCCTTTGATCATTTAGAATGGCTTGGATTGCAAATATGCAATGACTTTTTGTGCAAGTCGAGTTTTAAAATTCTCTGAACTTCTAAAGAAAAAAAATAACTTCAATTTTATTAATTACAAAAAAACATAATGGAGGTGTAGTAAAGTAGGGTAAAAAGATTAAATATCGATGATTGGAGAAATATTTTCTTTATTTCTTTGCAATATTATGTTAATACTTGATCCACAGCCTCGACGCTTAACACTTGTTTTCTCAGAATTGGAATGTTGGTAGTTAAATTTACAGTGAGAGTATATAACTAATGCACTTATTACATGGCAAAATACTATAATGATTATTGAGTACATAGTTATTAGTATGAGATATTTGTAATGCTACTAATATGTACCGCTATATAACTGAATTTTAAATTTATATTTACTATTAGTAAACCTTCGTATAAAAGAGAATTAGTCATGTGTCATAGAAGGTCTAAAATAAGTGTCGGATCAATTTGTTATGGTAAAAAAACTAACCTGAATCAACCACATTTGTGTTGGGTGATTAAGATGATCAATAAAGTTAGATTTGGATAATAACATAGCCATTTAAAGAGAAAAATATATTATCAGCACTATACATATATATACAACCTTTAAAATCAGTTCAAATATCATCCGCAAATATCAAAGATTAAAATAAAAATATCATAAAATTAACACTTACATACTGTTATGGATTAAAACTAATATATATAATTGCTGTGTTTAATAATAAGGAACGTGAGCTTCAAGGCTCGATTTTGACTGCTCTTGTGTTTCGTGACTCAATCTGCCTTAACAAGATGCCTACGTACCTTGCTGATTGCCAAGGATCAAGTCAAAAAAAACATAGTTCTGATTGGTGGGGGTGAGACCCCTTATATAGATGTTGGGAGTCCTTGAATTGGACTTGGTATAGGAGACTTGGTGGGCAAGTCTCATAATTAGAATGGACTTTGGAGTCCTAGATAGTAGGAAACTAATTCCTTATCCTTTTAGGTCCCCTTGAGGCTAATCTATAAGGATTTATATCCTTATCGGGACTCTTCTCAATAGCTGATTTTTCCCTTATTAATTAATTACGAAATTAATTAATAATCAGGGCTTTTGGGCCTTCTTTATTTCATCAGGCCTGATCTGGTTCATCAGGCTTAACCTTTCTGGTCTGAGTATCATATATCTTTTTATTGGGCCTAGCAGCCCACACCTTGCAGTATTTAATTATACTATCATAATTTATTTATCCCTATCATTTGCCCCCCAACTTTTGGGAAACATTGATTAGGTTTCGCAGAAGTTAAGTCTGTTTATTCCCTTACAGGGTTTCGTTTTCGCGTAAAGTGTGGAGCGACCTACACATTTACAATGAATTTTCCTTTTATTCAGGAATTATCTTAATTTCCAGGAATTTTTCCCTTATTCCCGGGATTTTTCCCTAATTCCCTGGGATTTGTCCTTAATTTCCCGGGATTTATCCTTAATTTCTGGATTTTTCCCTAATTTTCTGGGATTTGTCCTTAATTTCTGGATTTTTCCCTAATTTTCTTGATTTTTCCCTAATTTTCTGGGATTTATCCTTAATTTCTGGATTTTTCCCTAATTTTCTGGATTTTTCCCTAATTTTCTGGGATTTATCCTTAATTTCTGGATTTTTCAGATTTCCAGCCCTTTTTCGACCAGGATCCTAGTCGAAATTTCGACCTGGATCCTAGTCGAAACAGGGGTCAGCCTTGCCATCCTGGTCGAAGGAATTCGACTAGGATCCACGACCTGGAATTCGACCAGGATCCTAGTCGAAATTTCGACCTGGATCTAAGACCTGGAATTCGACCAGGATCCCCGTCAAAATTTCGACTTGGATCTAGGTCGAAATTTCCCCCACTTTTTTTCAGCTTCTGGTCATGAGCCTATCGACTAGGATTTCGACTAGGATTCTAGTCGACATTTCGACCTGAATCCTGTTCGAAAATTCTTTGGTTTTCTTGCTTCCTGGTCGAAGGATTTCGACTAGGATCCACGACCTGGAATTCGACCAAGATCCTAGTCGAACTTCGACCTGGGTTTTTAATCCTTATTCTTGAAAGATACTTGGCTAATTCGACCTCATTCTTGGTCGAGGTTTCGACCTCAATTCAGTCCTATTTTTTCCGTTGTTTTCGTGTATCTAGTCGACAAATTTCGGGCAGGATTCACGACCTGGAATTTGACCTGAATCCTGGTCTTTTTTATCCGTTATTTTCGGGTGCCTGCTCGAAAGTTTTCGAGCAGGATTCACGACCTGGAATTCGACTTGAATCATGGTCTTCCACTAGCCTTTTTTATTTGGCTTTAATTTAAGATATTGTATTTTCCAAATCCTAATTGGATTTGGGCCTGGCCTTTTTTATTGGGCCTTATTGAGTTTTTCCAAATCTTACTGGGCCTCTTTTATTGGGCTTTTCCAAAACTTACTGGGCCTCCTTTATTGGGCTTCTCCAAAACTTACTGGGCCTCCTTCATTGGACTTTTTCAAAACTTACTGGGCCTCCTTTATTGGGCTTTTTCAAAACTTATTGGGCCTCCTTTATTGGGCTTAATATTGATCTGTTTAGAATCCTCTAGAATCCTTGGAATATTCTGGAATGTTCCTTTTTCTGGGCTTTTTCCCATGGGCCTTTGTCCTTAATGGGCTTTCGTCCCTTCAACTTCCTTTTCCTCTTATATAAAGAACTGAGGAGAGGCTACTACTTCTTACCTTCTCATTTCTAAGTTTTCTTCTTTCTCCTCCTGCTAAGATTCTCAGAGCAATAACAGCAAGTCGGAGCTCAAGGCCTTTTTCAGGAGTGCTTCTTCAGGTAAAATTCCTCCCTTTGCTTTTCGTGTCTATTTTTCCATTGTGTGCCATTTTAAGATAGCCTGTTTACGTGCCCCTTTCTTTTTTCAGATGGCTGACAAAAAAATGACTCACTTGGCCAAGATGAACGTGGCTAGAAAGTCCAACGAATTTCTTATTCGATCGAGGTATACTTCCTTAATCGACATGATCAACACTCGAGGGGACGAGTACCCGTCTGATGCGCATCTGGACACGCACGATCATATTAGTGCTTTACGGGATCCCAAAGAGCTGGAAAAGTTAAGCAGCTGCTTCAAAATCAAGGAGCCTTTTAAGCTGGTTCTTGCGGGTCCGGCCGACAGGGCCTGTCAGTAGAAGAAGGACGCGCTATGCGTCTATAGGGATACTCTAAGGGCAGGTATCAGACTCCCTTTTCATCCATTCATTCCTTTGCTACTGGCTGATGTGGGCATCAGCCCTTGCCAACTTCCCCCTAATTCTTGGAGGCTGATTCTGTGCTATCTGTCGCAATGCGCCAAGCACAATGTCCCCCACATCTGTTGCTGTCTTCAGAAAGATTTTTCAGTTCAAGAACAGCCCTGATAAAAGTCCGGGTTGGGTTTCTATAAATCAGCGCCCCACTATCCCCCATATCGTGAATGGGAAGTCCATCCCTGACAACAACTTGGGGTGGAAGAAAGATTTTTTGTTCATTGTTTGGGAAGGTGGAGATTGGGGCTCCCTGTTTCGATCATCCTTTGGGCTGGCCGTGGACGGGAGCCCAAATGATATAACTTTGTCTGAGGAGGAGGCTAGAGCTTTCAACCTCCTTACACAAGACAACGGTACTTCCCATTTTTGGGACCTTATCCGGGAGACCGTCCTGGTAGAACGCGGCCTCTCGCCCGTTCAAAAGAAAAGTAAGTTCCCTTTCTTACCTCCTTTATTTCCTTCATTTTTTATTCCATTGATCTTCAACTGACTTCGTTTGTTGCAGTGGCTGAGAAGATTGAGGAGACTACTAAGCCTAAGGACCTGGAGACAACCAGGATGAAGAGGGCTGGGAAGGTCTTTAAAGACCCTCGACTTGGTGACCGCTTCCCTGAGTTCCTACTTCAGGCAACGGAGCCAAGCGAGGAACGCCCCAGCCAAGTTTTGCGCACCAAGCAGAGGCCAGGGGCCTATTTTCAACCTGCTTGGGGGATCCGGGGCAAGGACTCAATCGTAGGCAGCACGGCGCTGTCCAAGGAATGGTCTAAGCATTCCATCTCTCCGGTGGACTATCAAGATTTTGTCCTTCAACAGGACTTAGAGGGGAATGAGCTATTTGGAGCCCAGGCTCTGGCGACGGTACGTCCTTTACCTATGCCCTTCATACTTATCTTTCCATGTTTCTTTTCTAAACTTTTGTTTTTTCTCTTGCAGGCTAACGCCCATTTCCAAGGGGCAATTCACCAAGCTAAGGCTTGGAAGGTTGGCCTGGAAGATGCCAACAAGAAGTTGGAGGAGTCCAACCAAAAAATAGAGGCCCTTGAAGCTCAACTGGCCTCTTCCACTTCTGACCTGGAAACGGCCCGGGCCGAAAATGTCATTCTGAAGGCGCAGAAGGACAAAGCTTTTGATGGCTGGATGGACACCCAGGAATTCAAAGACTTGATGGTGGAGCATGATGCCCTTCTTCACCCAGTTAGCTACAAAGAGGGCTGGGACGCTGCTGTGGAGGCCATCCAGAATGATTTTCCAGAGGTCCTCGAGCAGTCCTCCTTTCCTTACCCTGTGCGAGTTCCAGAGCTTGGAGGTGTTACTGAGAAGCTTGCTGATATGATCAAGGACGGAAAGGAGGAAGATTCTTCCGAAGAGGAGCTTGAGCCTGTAGCTAAGAAGGCCAGGGTGGAAGAGCCTCCAAGAGCAGCGCCTCAACAGCCAGCATCTCCCGCGGAGGGAACCTCTATAGGGACTTCGGAGGGGACGACCGAGACGTCTGAAGGAATGACTGAGACATCCGAGGAGACTTTGGATAGTGGTTCCGAGGAATCTCAGCCTTCCAAGGCCTAAGTTTTTTTTTATATATCTTCTTTTTGAACTTCATTCATATCAGAACTTGTTACCCTTCGGGGTTATATTTCATATGTTGCTTTTCTTGCCTCTTTCTATTTTAACTTTACAATCTTAATATGCATTTGAACTTTAAACATCCTTAGATTGAAATTATTTCAAACTCTTTAATATGAAGTCTGGTTTTTCAAAACCTTACACAGCATGGGTTCGACCCTAATCAACAATAACTAGACAATGTAAATTCTACTGGAATATAAAATCCTACGCAAGCAAAGCTTCAAGGTGCTTTTAAACCTACTTGTCACAATGACAAGTGAGAATCGTACTTTGCCTATCTTACACGTAGTAAACCTTCAGGTTTTGTGCGTGCCAGGTTCTCGGGACTTCAAAACCATCCATAGTCTCCAGCTTGTAGGTTCCTCTACCCTGAATGCTCTTGACTCTGTACGGCCCTTCCCAATTTGGGGCAAGCTTTCCTTTCTATCCGACACCAGAAGCCTCTATTTTTCTCAAGACTAGGTCACCTTGTTTGAAAAACCTCTCTTTAACCCTTAGGTTGTAGTAGAATGAAGCCTTTTTCTGATATTCTACTATCTTTGCATGTGCTTTATCTCGCACTTCATCGATTAAATCCAGGGCTAACCTCTGCCCTTCCTCATTTTCTTCTGCATTGAAAGCCTGAATCCTTGGAGAGGAATGTGATATCTCTACTGGAACTACTGCTTCTGCCCCATATGCCAACATGAAGGGAGTTGCTCCTGTCGTGACTCTACAGGTAGTCCTGTAGGCCCATAATATTGGAAGTATTTCATCCACCCAATTATTTCTTGACTTCTCGATCCTTTTCTTTAGTCCATCCAGGATTATCCGATTTTCTACCTCTGCTTGCCCATTGGCTTGCGGGTGAGCCACAGAGGTGAATCGTAACTCAATTTCATTTTCTTCACAATACTTCTTGAATTCCTCATTGTTGAATTGTGTTCCATTGTCAGTGACGAGGATACGGGGAATTCCATATCGGCACATAATGTTTTCCCACAGGAATTGTGCAACCTGCTTAGTTGTGATTTTGGCCAAGGGCTTGGCTTCAATCCACTTGGTGAAATAATCAATGGCTACAATCAGAAACTTCCTTTGTGTTGTGGCCATGGGAAAATGCCCCAAAATATCCATTCCCCACATAGCAAAAGGAATGGGCGAGTTGATAGAGGTCAGCATCTCGGGGGGTTGTCTAACAACAGGTGCATGCTTCTGACAGCGGTCACATTTCTTCACGTATTCTTTGGCATCAGCCATCATTTCTGACCAATAAAAACCTAAACGAGTTATCTTATGAGCCAAGGCCCTGCCCCCCAAGTGTTGTCCACAAATACCTTCATGCACTTCTTCAAGAGCCAAGCGTACCTCATCGGGCCTGAGACACCTCAAGTAGGGAACCACGAAGGATCTTTTGTAAAGAATCCCATCTATCAAAGAGTACCTTAGTGCCCGAACAATTAACTTCCGTGCTTCAGTTGCATCACTTGGCAACCAACCGGTTTGAATATGAGCCTTAATGGGATCAATCCAGGATGTCCCCAGGCCTATAGGAGCCACAAGCTTAACATATATGCTTCGTATTTTCAAAACACAGAAGTACACACTTCCTGAACTTTCTTCTATTTCAGATGAAGCAAACTTTGATAGCGCATCTGCTTTAGCATTTTCTTCCCTTGGAATGTGTTCAACATGGCATTCATTAAATTGGGTCATCACAGCCCTTACTAGGCGAACATACTTAGCCATCGTATCATCCCTTGCCTCAAATTCTCCCTTTACCTGGGATATGATCAGCTTCGAGTCTCCACGGACCTTTAAGTTTTTGACTATAAGTGTCTCAGCTAGACCAAGGCCAGCTATCAGGGCTTCATACTCTGCCTAATTGTTTGTAGTTGGGAAGTCTAGCTTCATAGCATACTCAATTAAGAACCCATCAGGACTTTGCAAAACCAACCCTGCTCCACTGGAATTTGTTTTTGATGCTCCATCAAAATAGAGAACCCAATATTCTTTCTCCTTATCATCCTTCTCTCTGTCCCCATTATCGATTCCCTTGTCTTGAGGTATGGTATCTTCCTGCCCCCCCGACTTCTTGGTTGGGTATGGTACATTCCACCACGAAGTCAGCTAGTGCCTGGGCTTTTATTGCCGTACGTGGCTTATATTTGAGATCGAACTCTCCCAGCTCTATTGCCCACTTAATCAATCTCCCACTTGCCTTGGGACTGTGAATGATATTTCTCAGGGGCTGATTTGTTAGCACCTCAATCTGGTGAGCCTGAAAATAAGGACGCAGTTTTCTCGAAGCCATTACTAGGGCTAGAGCAAATTTCTCAATAGTTGAATAATTTAATTCAGCACCATGCAGAATTTTGCTGACATAGTATACGGGTTTCTGGACTTTCAGTTCCTTTTTAACCAACACCGCGCTCAAGGCGCTCTCTGAAACAGCCAAGTACAAGAACAAAACTTCACTTAGAACTGGCTTGGCCAACAACGGGGCCTGGGCCATATACTTTTTTAACTCTTCAAATGCCTTCTGGTTTTCCTCACTCCATACAAAGTCTTTGATGCTCTTTAGTGACTTGAAGAATGACAAACACTTGTCTCCCGACTTGGAGATGAACCGCCCTAGTGCAGCAACCCTTCCTGTGAGCTTCTGAACATCCTTAACAGTTTTTGGTGGTTCCATGTCCAGGATTGCCTTTATTTTATCAGGGTTAGCCTCAATTCCCCTCTTTAAGACCATCAATCCCAAAAATTTTCCAGATCCTACTCCGAAAGCACACTTCGTAGGATTCAACATCATCTTGTGGTACCTCAGGACCTCAAAAGCTTCCCTCAAATGGGTTATATGATCATTCTTTACTAGACTTTTGACTAACATGTCATCAACATAGACTTCCATAGTCTTACCAATAAGATCCTTAAAAATTTTGTTTACCAACCTTTGATAGGTGGCTCCTGCATTCTTGAGACCAAACGCCATAACAAGATAACAATAAACACCAAAGTCAGTGATGAATGATACCTTTGGAATGTCATCCTTATGCATTTTGATCTGGTTGTATCCGCTAAATCCATCCATGAAACTCAGCATCTCATGTCCAGCAGTGGCATCAATCAAAGTATCAATTCTTGGCAGCGGAAAATAGTTTTTAGGGCATGCATCATTCAGATCAGTAAAGTCAATACACATCCTCCACTTTCCATTAGCCTTCCTCACCATTACAGGATTTGCTAACCACTCCGGAAATTGGATCTCCTTAATGAAACCAGCCTCTAAGAGCTTTTCTACTTCCTGTTTTATAGCCTCTTGTCTTTCTGGGGCAAAATTTCTTTTCTTTTGTTTTACTGTCTTCCGGCTTGGATCCACGTTTAACCTGTGAGTAATCAACTCCGGGTCTATGCCTGGCATATCAGCTGCTGACCATGCAAACACATCACTATTTTCTTGTAAAAATTTCACTAAATTTCCTCTAAGGGGTTCCTCTAACGTGGCTCCAATGAAAGTCACCCTCTCAGGATCCTCGGGGTTTAAAGGAACCGAAACCAATTCTTCTGCTGGTTTTCCTCTCTTCTCGTCATTTTCTCGGACATCCATATCTTCAATAGGAAGAACCTGCCCCCCCCCGACTCCATCTGCTCTCAAAGAGGCCACATAACAGCTTCTAGCCATTTTTTGATCTCCTCTCTCTTCTCCAATCCCGTTTCGGGTGGGAAACTTCATCACTGAATGATAGGAAGAGGGGACTGCCTTGAAGGCATGTATCCCTGTTCTCCCCATGATAGCATTATAAGTTGAACTAGCCTTTACCACCACGAAATCCAGCATCTGCGTTGCTTGCCTTGGTTCCGTACCTATGGTGGTTGGCAATTTGATTATCCCTTCTACAGGACATTCTACTCCAGCAAATCCATATATCGGCATGTCGGTTGGTGTCAACTGGGAGGCGTTTATACCCCATCCTTAGAAAGGTGTCGTGGAGCAAGATATCCACAGAAGCACCATTATCCACAAGGACCCTCTTAACCGGGCTATTTCCTATTATCGGTGTTATGACCAGCAGGTCGTCATGGGGAAACTTCACACCCTCTAGGTCGGAATCATCAAAAGCCAATGTTACTTCTGTCCTGGCCCTCTTTGGGGCTTCTCCAACAATATGCATAACCTCCCTAGTATATGCCTTTCTGGAATCTTTGGACAATCCAGCAGCAGTTGGACCTCCAAAGATCGTGTTTATCACAGGTCCTCGAGGGCGTCGCGGTCCTCCAAAAATCGCATTTATAACCGGCCCTCTGGGTTGGGGATTTCGCCCCTGATCGTCTTGGTCCCTCCTACGATCTTCAAAGTTCTTCCTTCCATTATTATTTCTGTCCCCTCCATCTCCAGTATACTTGTTCAATCTTCTTTTTCGAATCAAAAACTCAATTTCATCTTTCAATTGCCTACACTCATCGGTGTCATGGCCAACATCTTTGTGAAACCTGCAATACTTGCTCTTATCTAGCTTGGCGGGATCAGCCTTCAAGGGCTTAGGCCAGCGAATATCTCTGTCTTTCTCAATCTTCATCGAAATCTGACTTCTATGAGCATTCAGCTTAGCGTATTCAGTGAACTTTTGCCCAGGTCCTCCCTTCTTGGGGGTTGAATCAGGGTTTTGTTCGGTTCTAGGATATTTGTCCTTTGCAATATATTCTAAATCAGCTTTTCGCTTCTTGCCTCCAGTGGGCTCATTACTTACTACGGTCTTCCTCATACTTTCTTCAACCTTGATATACTTCTCTGCCCTCTCTTGGAGCTGCAACATGCTTTCAGGGGGACGCTTGGCCAAAGACATCTTAAAAAACTCGTCCCTAGTTCCTTGTTGCAGTGCTATCATGGCTACCTTATCATCAAGGTCCGGGACTTTTAAAGCCTCCTTTGTGAAACGATTCAGGTAATCTCTCAAGGATTCCTTAGCTCCCTGCACAAGACTCATAAGAGATGCTGAACTTTTCTCATGGACTCTTCCACTGATGAATTGCTTAATAAAAGCCTGACTTAATTCTCTGAACGATCCAATAGAATTTGGGGGCAGGCGACTGTACCATCTTTGAGCCATACCCGACAGGGTTTGAGGGAAGGCCCGACACTTTATAGCATCATTCACGGGTTGCAGCAGCAGTGCATTAGAGAATGTCCTAACATGATTAGCGGGGTCTCCCGTGCCATCATAGGCTTTGATAGTGGGCATCTTAAATTTCCTTGAGACATGGGCATTCATTATCTCTTCTGTGAAGGGTGGAGTTGGATCATCAGGATCTCCAAGGGGAAGGAGATTGCTTGGATCAGTTCTTGGGACAGCAGCCCTTCTTCGTACCGGACCATCCAGGTCTATGACAGGAGGAGTATTTCTCCCCCTAGGAGGTATCTGGGGTCTGGTGGCCTGGTGAGCCTCCAAATCACGCCTCAGCCTTTGGATTTCAGCCTCATGAGCCCTGATCCTTTCCTGCACTTCTTGGGGATTCGCCCCTGGGGTGCTTTGGGGGCGTTGCCTTCCATCGGCCATTGGCTCTTTTCCAGGACGCCTCCTTCTCGGGGCCACTTCATTATCCGAAGATTCGGAGTCTCTCTCAGTGTAAGGACCAGAAAATTCCCGATCCTCAGGGATAGGACCCAAACCTCGTATATAGGGGGGCGACTGCCCTCGTGCTTCACTTCGCCCAGCATATCCGCTTCCTCCAACCTCAGGGTGAAGGGGCATCCCATAAGGGGGGTTAGTAGTAACAATAGTTGAATATTCATACCCGACGGGTCGAGAATTCACAGGTATATGTACTTGTTGAACTTGAGGATTCGTACCTTGAATAGTCGGGGGAGTTGTCCCTTGTGGCTGAGGTTGAGTTGCCCCTATCTGGGCTTCCCCCTGAGTAGATGCATAAGTCGAATGGGGAGGAACCTCCACGGTTGACGAAATCACCTGGGTTGTCTCTGATGGTGTTCCTTCCTCTAGAGCTCTAATTGTTCTCCGTGTTCTCGCCATGGTTGTTGTTGTGCGTTCCCACAGACGGCGCCAAATGTTATGGATTAAAACTAATATATATAATTGTTGTGTTTAATAATAAGGAACGTGAGCTTCAAGGCTCGATTTTGACTGCTCTTGTGTTTCGTGACTCAATCTTCCTTAACAAGATGCCTACGTACCTTGCTGATTGCCAAGGATCAAGTCAAAAAAAACGTAGTTCTGATTGGTGGGGGTGAGACCCCTTATATAGATGTTGGGAGTCCTTGAATTGGACTTGGTATAGGAGACTTGGTGGGCAAGTCTCATAATTATAATGGACTTTGGAGTCCTAGATTGTAGGAAACTGATTCCTTATCCTTTTAGGTCCCCTTGAGGCTAATCTATAAGGATTTATATCCTTATCGGGACTCTTCTCAATAGCTGATTTTTCCCTTATTAATTAATTACGAAATTAATTAATAATCGGGGTTTTTGGGCCTTCTTTATTTCATCAGGCCTGATCTGGTCCATCAAGTTTAACCTTTCTGGTCTTAGTATCATATATCTTTTTATTGGGCCTAGCAGCTCACACCTTGCAGTATTTAATTATACTATCATAATTTATTTATCCCTATCACATACATACATTGGCGATATTACAGCAAGTGAAGTCACATCTTCACCAACAGATGTTGCTTCATCGGCGAGGATCAGCTTTTTGCCTTCCCCAATCTGCAATTCAGAAGGCATACAACTACGGTATAAGTGAGTATCAACATAATGGCTCACCAATGATCAAACTACATAATTTAAATGCACGACTATGAAATAATAACCTACAACTATTTATTGATATTAAAAATAAATAAAAAGATTCAAATTCGACAAACAAACTGTGAAATTAAATAGTTATACATACATGGCTTAAATTTTTTAAAAACATGATGAGATTCATCCCCAGCGTTTGCACAAATCTAAACCAGTATGGAGAATAATATAATCTATAAAAAAAATACTTTAAGTTCCACAAATAATAAAAAATTAGAAAAATAAAATTAAACAACAAAAGTATAACATTCTGCAAGACAACAATAAATAAATCAAAACAAAGTTGTTTAGAACTAACATCAAACAGTTGGAGTGCAAAAAGCAATATAAAAATATATCCAAAAAACTATTTTAAAAACTTGGCCACACTTTTAAATCAATTAACCAAATACAGTGTTACCATTTTTCCATGAGAGGTCTACATATTCGTAATACAGAAAGGAACTATACTGGTAGAATGGGCAATATCAGAACTTTCAATCTCCTAAAACGTTGATAGGTAATTTGAGTCTTGATAATCGCCTGAAATTATAGTATACTGTATATATGAATTATGAATAATAAATTAATAAGAAGACGCTTATAAAAAAAATCACCCAAACATGTGAAAAAATAGAAGAGAAAGAATTATAGAGATTCAATTTTGAAATAAATGCAATGATAATCACAAATACAAACACAAACCTGAATACATTTTCGAAGCAATATGTGTAGGATCAATTTTATATTCATCATGCACAAATCAAACAAATTGAACAAATCACATATAAATTACGTACATATATATATAATATTATATATATAATATTAAAGAAGACGATGAAATTGCACAAATCAAACAAATTAAACAAATCACACATAAATTACGTATATATATATATATATATATAATATTAAAGAAGACGACGAAATTGAGAGAGAAGAAGGGTGAAGAAGGAGAAAGGAGAAAAAGAAATTAATGACAGATGAGAGATATTGTTTATTTGAGTTTGTTTGTAACAAAGATTAAGATGTTTAGAATTCAAAAAAATTCAAACGAATAATTTTGGTGTAGAGATTGATATATTAGGTTGGTTTCTATATGGGTTATAATGGATTTAAATGTGAAAGATTTTATGAATATGTATATAATATAAAAATTTTTGTGTCAAAAAATAAAATAGGTAATGGATAAATTAATGGATAAATATTATATAGACAATAATAACCTTTAAGATAATATAAACAACGAAACACTGCATGAAAACATGGTGTCTCGTATCATTAAAAGATTTATTTTAAGATAATGTGATAAAGAGTTCCCCCGGAAGTGCTAACTTTTCACTCATTCATACCTCTATCATAACTTTTTTAAAAAGAATAAATAAATATCAGCTCTAGCTTTGAGTGTTTTGAGGCTGCCCCAACATTTCTTCTTTTTTCTCATCAGATTCCTCTCTTCATCCGATTTGGCTTCTATAGTTTAGGATGGTGTGAGAAAATAACAAGCCTATTCCGTTCACTCGAAATGTATAACAACATCACATACACGAACCGCAGCAGCATGTACAAACGAGTTTTGCCAATTTAGGAAACAACTGTAAGATATCATGACAAAGGGTGGATTCCCTTTAAAAGGAACCCCAACCATTCTCTAATCTATTTAGTTGAGACCCAAGTGTGACACCAGGCATGAAACACTTTTGAAACCATACGCGACCAATCTTATTTTCTGACCGTTTATAAAAGAACAAGCTGGTTAAACTAATATATATGGGTCATGATGAGCTAAATTTAAGTATTCAGCGAGTCAAGAAGACTAAACTCGGCTCTCTTAAATACTACCTCCGTCACAGCGGGTTCTCTATATTTATTATTTACACGTATTTCGAGAATTTTATAAAATATAGTTTCATAATATTTTTTTGAAATTTTTTTTAGAATAAAAATTTTATTTAAAAAAATAAAATTTTATAAAAATATTATGGAGTTATGTTTTAAAAAAATATTGAAAAACGTTCCGAAAAGTAATGTATAGAATTTAATGAGAAAGATAGAATAACAAATATTAGGGGGCGGTACAGATTAAATAGAGCAACAGATTATTAGGCAGGTCTTTAGTCAAACTCAAACAACATGCACTATATATAGTATATTTACTTCCTAGTATTATTATTCTAATTCATTGGAACAGTTTCAAAAACTACAACAAAAAATCGTAAACTCCAGTTACTACTTACTATATATTTCAAGTAGACAAAATGATATAAATGAATATTCTTTAAATAAAAATCATAAAAGAAATCAAATGACTTGAGAATGAACATGCTACAGTTTCATTTCGCTACACATACAGCAATTTCTAGAGTAGTGTTTGAAAAAAAGAGAGTAGATTTCTATTTCTTATCCCCCCTCCCTAGCTCTAACATAAATGTATACATATAATATACATACATATTTTTTATAAAAAAATCTGCAAGTAACATACTATGATGGACATATCTAACAATTTAATTACATGCTTACTTTAGAAGCAAACCAAATAATTAGCCGTATGTAGCTCCCGCTACTGGTTTGTGTAACTCCAAAATAAGTTTAGAATAGAATTGAGAAATTTATAAATGTAGATCTTGGTGTATTCCAAGAGTAGGGACTAAGAAATCTGAATCTTATGAAAATCTTGAAAGAATAGGTTGACAACAACACATATAGAGCTCATGTATATATATGCACATAATCTAAACATACTAATTGTGTTGATCATGATGTATGTTTTGTTTCTCATGCTCAAGAGACTTAACTAAGTATCAACTGGCACGGTTGCATGAAGTACATATAATTAGTTATCATACCAAACAAGGTGCGTGGCTTAGCTTGCAGTTGGCACTGACCTGATGGGCGCCCATATACAGATAGCGGATAAGTTTCAAGAGATACACAAAACAAAGTAGACTTAGCTTGCAATTGTCACTGCACCTAATGGCCTCGTACATAGTCGTCTCCGGCTAAAAAATGGAGAATCAGGTGCAGGGGCAAATGCAGGTTAAGCCAACCTTGGCCTTAGTGGCTAAGCAGCTGGGCTTTTAATTGAGATGCTACTCCTCCATCTCGTTTGGCTTTTAATTGAGATGCTACTCCTTATAATTAATAAGCTTTTGTACTTTAGATTTTTTTCTTATACACTCAAACATTTACGTGTACGTATCAAATGAGAGCAAGGATCTAACTATGACTCATTATCCGAGCCATTTCAGAATTTTTAAAGTTTGTTGTCATTTGTTTAGACTAAATTAACATAGATCTGAATTTTAACCAAAATTATTTCTTAATTAATTATTGTTTAACTTAACATTGATAAAAGTCTTTTACGGGTCTTTCCGTGTTCAATAAATATAATTAGAAACGGAACTGGCTCCGTTATTTGACACTTTAAACTTCATTTTATGGGGGGCTTACTACAGAACTTTTCTTTCTAATTTTAAAATTTAGGGATAGAATAAAATCGTACCTCGTTGTATTACTAACTTGGATGAAACATTAATTTTATCGAATCAGGAATATTTTTATTCCAGTTTCATTTACAGCTTCATGGTAGCAGCTGCACTTGTAGCCGTAACTCGGGTCGAACGAACTCGCAGCTGCGATTTGGAGAGCTCCCTGACTTGAACTTGTTTAACCGGGATCTACTCAGCTGGTTTACTTAAAAGAGTTGAGTTAGGTAGATGTTTCGTCTCATTTAATTAAACGAGTCAGCTTGACTCGACTCGTGAAATTAAAAAAGTCGAGTTTGGGTAGAAATTTAGTCTTGATTCAGTGTAAAATAAAACGAGTCGGCTCGTACAACTAGTTAAAACCGATTCATTGAACTAAAAATGCCGGCTTAACTTGACTCTTGAAATTAAAAGAGTCAAGTTCGGACAGAAATTTATGCCCGACTAGATAGTTAAACGAACCTCATTTACTATACTTGATTAATCTTATCTCGAGTTATGCTCTACTCGGAACTCGATTTGCTCAACACTCATTATAGCCCTAATTGCATTATGATGGAGATTTTAAAATTTCTTTTTTTTATAAGTGAAATTTTAAAGTTTGTGATGCCTAAATGATTTAAGGTCTCTCCAAAGTCTAAACAGATGACATGCAATATTTCGTTCATTAGTTTCTTAATCAACTGGAGTCAAATTTTTACTCAATATTACTCATTTGGTTTCATCTTAATTGTTTTTTACTTTTAATCACGTATATTAATATTTTAAAATTATATTTGAAGAAAATTATCATTTTAAAAATTTATATCAAGTAAAAGTTGGGAATCGAAATTTTATTCAATAAAAAATTCAATTTAAACATTTGCTAACGTTAAAATGGGTGGGGGAGACATTTAAAAAAAATGGGTGGGAGAGAGAGTAATTCTAATAGTTGCTGATAGTTGCGCTTTTTATGGTGCTGGGATTGTTGCTAACTTTCATGGTTGGACTTGGAGTGATAAACTGGTTACTGGCCCACTTCCGGGATAAAGTTCTAAAAAGATATTCATATTCTGTTTCGAGAGAGTTTAAAATTGGGGCCTCCGACTTTAGTCTCATTCCAACCCCTAAATTTATACACTTTGTGAGGCTTATTAGTTATTATGATTAATTTTTTTTCATGAATTGACCGTCACATACACAAAAATTTCGAATTTAAAAAGTACTTCCAACCTGTTTGAATTTTTTTGGAAAAAGTCAATCTAAAAAGAGGCCGCCCTGCCCAGGGGCCTTTAAGGACATATCCTTCACAAAATTTCGGTCCATCCGAATTCAATAAAAGCTCGTAATTAAATCCGATTCAGTAAATTATATCTGAACAAAAACTCTTTCAGGCACAATAAAAACATAATTTTATGATAATTTTAAATTAATATTTGAATAAAATTTTAAATAAATTATATTTTATCTAAATTTGATTTAAACTAGTAATATAGCCCGTGTTTAGCACACGGGAATTTTTTACAATATATAAAATTTATTTTAAAAAAATTTTAGTGCAATATTGCAAAATTCATCATACCTTTGTATTGTTAAAAAAATGCAAAGATTGGCATAGGTGTCTAATACTTGAATTAGTATGTTGAAACACATAATTATATTTAATTATTTAACGATTATAAAAATGTACATGGAGTAAATTTTAAATTTGTTAAAAATATTTTTAAATTAATTATGTTAGTGAAATTACATCACTAAAACAAATTGTGCGTGCATTACTGTATAATAATTAAAAGACATAAAATCGATAAATTGCTAATAAATATAAATAAAATTTATAATGCTTTATGAATTCCCACCACAAATATTCAATGAACCGGTTAAAAGATCCAATATCCAATACCACAACGCATTTTAAAAATACTACGGTCTTAATATTTTATCGAATATATTGGCAATTTTAAATCCTTAAGATCTTTGATGATGACTAATAATTTCACTCGGCAAAAAGAAGTTCATCAAATCCTTTAAATTCAAGACTGAAACAAAAAACATGATAAGATATTAACAAAAAAAATGTATAAATAATATAATTGTAATTTAAAAGTAAAAATAAATTAAGTTAATATATTTAATATTTAATATTAATATAACATAACTTATAATAAAAACACATTTCTCTCATTATTATTACCACCTCCAAATCAAGATTAAGATATATCTTGATGCAGAAAAATTGGTTATTACAATAGAGGCTTTTAAAAGTATAAAAGTTCAATAATTGTTAATAAGTTATAAATTATTATGTGAAAAATATGAATCTAAAAGTAATAATATTAACATTATGTCATTTAACGATGACCTTGTACCACAACTACAGGAGTTTCTAATGTTTGGTCAAAAACTTGATTCATAATTTTTAATTGTTTTTCACTACATTAATTGATTAACATGAAAAGATGAAATTGTAATGATTTATGATTGATATATATGGATACAAAAGAAAGGAAAAGTTGATAAGTGATACCTAGGTAATTTTAAACTTTCCTTTAGTTAGTTTGTAGAAATAAGCTAAAATAATTATTTCTTTTATTTTATATTGCTGATAAATTATACAAATGATTATTGAGAATCCGAGTAAAAATATTTTAAAAATAAAAGCGTATCCGTAAAATCAGTTTATCAGTTTTAATTTTTTTTTAATTTAACTTTGAAAACAAACACATGTTTTCAAGGAAGCATGTAAATTACAAATTTCGTTATTCTAGATCTTATTTTTTTAAAATTTGAAAAGATATCGATTGATTCATTACAAATCTTCATGAAGTTTTTCCAGTGATTATACAAAATCATATAAAGATGTAAGCTAAATATATGAAAAATGTATTGTTCATAAATATATTAATTGTCTTATTTTACACTGTCCAATATGTTAAAAAAAACCTATATATATATATATATATATATATATATATCGATCTTGGTCAAATCTTCATAAAGATATTTATTTAATTAGATTGAAAATCATTGCAACAATTAAGTAAGCTGCATAAATTCGAAAGATACAATGTAAAAAAATCCTACAAAAACCAAGATGCATTGTAAAATGATCTTAGATTATAAGTTCTATTAATATAAAATATCATCGTATCGGCTCTTGTTGCAAGTCACAGTTTAGCACTGTACCATCTCTCTCGTGCAAAAATGATGAAGGTTAGTTTGTCCTTAGTTTGAAAGTACAAAAACACATATATTCTACATCACCACTTTTGGAGAGTTATAGTATAATGTGTTGTGTATTATTATTTGTAATTTAATATGATTTACATAACAATCTTTTGCTAAGTAATGTCAAATTATTTTATTATTTATAATTTATACATTACTTGTGATATTTAACCTCTACATTATACTCCAAGTTGATGTTTGGATGAACAAAAAGTTAGCCTAGTTAGCCTAGTTCTGACATATTTTTTGAAAATTACGTAATGATTTCAATATTATCAAATTTTGTAAGGTCGCTTATCAAGCACAGAAGAAGGCCTTAAAGCTAAGAGGAAAAACTTCTTAGTCGGAATTTATGAACATAACTCTTTTGGTTCATTGGTATGTAATACAATACTCAATATAGAGTCGTTGTCAATTAATATAAATGTGAAATTGATCGTTTGCGTATATATTGATTACAGAGAGTACCAAAACCATTCGCCATGGAATTTTGTGCCAAACTTCCTCGACAAATCTTTCTTATTTGCAGGGGAGGAATTAATTGTGAAGAATTTTATGATAGTGATAATAAAAAATTACTTGGATTTGAAAATTTTATGAAAAGCCATAATGTCCGACAAATGTATACGGTATTGTTGAATTATATTGGAGGTGGAAATATCTTTATTGAGATATATAATTCATCTGATCTGGCAATAGATTATTCTGGTTGTGATTCACAAAATTGTGTGAATATACCTAATAATATAAAAGAAAAAGAGTTCATTCTCGATTTGGATGATTTGGAGGATGAAAAGGCGATGATGTCGTATTTTTTTAGCGTACTTGGAAGGGAATTAAGTTTTTACGACCATATCATCCGCCCATCTGATATTGGCCCATGAATAAGTAAAATGGTTGGTTGATACATTAATATTTTCCTATATCTTTTTTGTGTTATAAATGTTTAACTTTTTCATTATTTTACTGATACAGCTACTTCCGAAAAAAATGTCAGAATTATATGGACAATGGAAAGACGGGGACACAATACAATTGTGTTTTCTGTATAAAACCTGGGAAGTTAAAATTGAAAAATTGCACAATGATTATTATTTTATTAATGGATGGAAACAAATCGTGAGGTATAGTAGAGTGAAAATATTTGACATTCTTGTGTTCGATTCACTTATTTCATTGGACGAACACCTGGTTCATGTTTGTCTGTTCAAAAGTGATGATATTCGACCACATGAAATGTCATTAGGTAATGTTTGGCCTTTTGTGCTTTATTAGTAATAATAATATTCATTATATGAGAATAGATGATTAATGTTACATCTATGATTCTTTTTAATTATATATCTTTTGAACAGGAACTGAAGATAGGACTGCATCTTTTTTACATGTAATGCACTTGCATACGTGGCATTACAAAGAAATTGTAAGCTGACTTTGTACATACATTAATTTTTTAGTTTACTATTTCAAAAATATGTACTACAATGTCTTCTAAACTATTGTTACCTGACAGATTCCACCAATGCCGGTTCGTCTATTTTATGATCATATGCTTTCCAACGCGAATACAGTACGTTGCGGAGATACTATTTTTCCAGTATCGTATAAAAAAGACACAGGGTATTGGAAAAGTGGGAAAATCTTTAAGCAATATAGTCTACAGAGACGTGATACCTTTTTAATCACGATTGATGGAAATCATGAAGCCAGGATGAGAGTTTATAGGAGCGATGGGATGGAGGTGGAATATGATTTAATATATTCGAGACCTGATATTACACCTGGGTATTGGTTTATGAAAGATATGTGAAAAAAGAATATTCAACTATTTTATAAGTTTTTACACAATTTAATATATCAGTATAATAATATAATGAAGCATAATGTATCTTATTACTATATTTTCAAACATGGATGACATAGATTACACAAAAATAATATCAGAAGAAGGAGAAGAACTAAATAATGATATAATTGTCCAAATTAGTGATGATAAAGATGGCCATGATAGTGGGACCGAATACAATCACATAGATAATCTTGATATTATTGATAATAGTGATGGATACGACAATATCGAAGATGGACTTGAGGAAATGGGCGAAAACATTATTGAAGAAGTTGCATTTACTCTTATGAAATCTCATGTGGGTACACACTGTAACGAATTGGTAAGTTTTCAATTTATTGTTTTTAGTGTGGACAATAGTGGAAGATTCTTAAATATCCAAAATTATGAATTGGAAACAATTATTTTGTAGTAAATTGATGGGACCCTGCATCCTATCGTACAAGATTTGGGCAAATTTGGAACACTGAAATTAACGTGACTAGTGGAAAGAGAAGGTTCTCGTCCGACTGGAACAAATTTGTGCGGGAAAATGGATTGAAAGTTAACGATGTAGTTGTTCTTAGTTTGCTGGCAGATGAAGTAACTTTTGATATAGTAGCTGTTGAGTAGTATTTGGTAATCCTTGTTTATGCTCTGTTTTTTATACCATTTTGGCCTGATTTTGCTACTACTTAGTTGCAGTTTACTATTTTGATTCTGAATATTTGTCAGCAGTCTTCCTTATAGTTTTTAAAGCAATGTACACTTGTCCTTATGCAATTTTTTTAACTGTTAAACTACATTTTTTCCAAGATTTCAGACTGCTAAACCGCAGCATATTATCACTATGACTTGTCAACTATTTCCCCCATATTTATCCTATGCATCATTCTTTATATTCTTCATTACTTTTTGGTTTGTTAATTAACTCTCCAATCTTTAAGCCATGTTTAATACCTGGAACCAAGCACTGGTCAAGTTTTAGCGGAATGTGAAATCTGCAATGATCGGTTTTACCTCCTGGAAGAAACGTAGCTGCAATTCCAGAGTAAGCCACGTGAATCACATTATTTCCTAAACTACGTAGTCTGCAACAGAGTTTTTTCCAGATAAATGTCTTCCCACGGCCACTTGAAGCATATACAAAAAACACGCCACCAGCATTATTTGCGACACTGCTGAGCATAGAAGTATATGCCTGAAGTTGGTCTTCGTTTAAACTTGTAAACAACTTCTCATGCTTCTCTCGCTGCTGAGCTTGGTTGTAACCAAGCTCTAACGTAATAAGCTTGTTCTCTAATTCATGTAAGAAACTGACATCAGAAAAATAATAATGGTGAAATCCTTGAGGATCTTCCCAGTATCTTTGAACAATTTTTCTATTTATGCAGTAAATGGTAGATAGATAAATAAGAACTCTATAATAGGAGAAGTGATATACAAATGTAGATTACTTAAATAATAGTTGCTTGTAATTCTATAAAGGTGTCAACAAATTGATAAGGTACATGATTCATTGTTGCGGGCAAATTTTGGACGGTGGACCAAGGTCCATGTATTCACTCCAGAAATCTGTCATATTCTACATGGTCAGATGATTAGTTTGATTGTACTTCCTATAGTAATTAAAATAAAAATAATCATTGTTAGATTTATTCGATTATATGTATCGAAGAAATAATCCAAGCCGACATTCTTTTTGTTTAAATGTTAACTATGTCTGCATCATTTACGATTTGTAATGACAGACTTTATGGAAAATGATTTTTGTCATTCGGTCCTTATATTTAAAGGTTATAAACCCAAACATATAAATATTGTTTGGCAATCCTTCAGCTAATATCACCCCAAATAATAATATTTACAGTTAGGTTTCCATGGTGCTCGTATGAAGATGCTCCCTGTTAGTGCAGGTTTCCACCGACAATCTTTCACCGAAGAAGCTCCAACTGCTGATGAGGGTGATACTCTAGAAAAATGGGGGTTGTATGAGCAGTTAAATTTCACCATAGATTCCTCAGATTATTTGTGGTACCTTATAGAGTAAGTATTATCGTCTACTGATATTAATCATTATCGTGTCTTTTGAAATATCTGTTTTAAACTAATTTTATGATCTTACTCTGTTCTCTCCATCGTGAATATAACATCGAATGAATGGTTCCTCAAGCATGGAAAATATCATATTCTTACTTTTATGTCAGCTGACCATACTTTGCAAGTGTTCGTCAACGGACAACCATCAGGTAAATAGACTAATGTTGAGCTAATGATTTTTCCGAAGAACCTTCTTGCAAGATGTCAAATTATAGGCTAACTTTCTTATTTCGACTACCATAGTTTTATTTGAAGTGTATTAAGTGCTCCACAAATTCTGTAAATGAAAGAGATCATAATATTCTTAAAAAAGAAAAGAAAAAGAGTTTACTCCTGTATAGAAATCACTTGTTGTTAGTTCATAACTTATTTGTAGTGTTTCAGTGTTCGTTAACTTACAGATTCTTACCAACCATGAGCACCTGTTTTAATCTGATCTTTAAATTTTTGGATTTTGTAGAATATGGTTGATGCACAAAATTGTACAATCTTTTATTTTGGTTAAGTTGGTGTTAGAATAAATTAGCTCCTTCTGGTTGTTGTCTCCTTTGCTTTTATTGTAGCAGAGTTTTGTTTGTATCAATTTTTAGTAATCTAATAGTACAGTATCTATTCCAGTAGAATATCCAACATCTATTCTTTGGTGTTGATTGCACATATTTCCAGTAGTGTCTAAGTAGATACTTACTTGATCATCATGGTTATATTAAGATCATCAAATATATAGGTTAAAACTATTACTTGATCATCATATTAGATCATTAATTTATATCAAATTTGATAATTGCGTTGATAGATGAGTGAACTCATATGACTAATCTTCCCAAAGTGAGACATCCAAAGTAAAAGTATATATGGTTATAACTTATAAGAGCCTGTCCAATGGGAGAAATTCTTAGATAAAAAATTTTACGCGGCAACCATTAAATATAATATGTATAAACTTTGACACTCCGACCATACAAAACCCCTGAAACAAAAGAGTCATTACACTAATAGTCATTAAATTTGTCGAATCTCTTGTATTGTTTTAAAGCAAAAATGCAAAATATGGAAACATTACACTTAAAAGTGTCTGGGCAATAATAATAAAAATGGATTGGTACGACTAAAATAACAAAAAATTGGAAATGCCATGATCACCCTATGCATTCAGAACAAAGATCCAGAAGAAAATGGACATTTACCTCTCTTAAAAAAGAAACAAATGGGTGTAATTAGAATTCAGGTTTATCATTGAACTATATATCAGAAAAGTGTCAAGGTTATCACTTTTATATGTGGTAAAATAATAACAAACTGCTTACCAATTTTATTTTCTTGCTGGTAGACCTAGCGGATCCTGGAGTATGTCCATGGTCCGTAATTTCTACCACATCAGACTGTAAAAAATATAGTTACTGAATCATCAATTGTGAATGATATGAGATATAAAAAATAAATAGTTTAAGGATCATATGATAAAATCTGAGCATTACAATAAGACTTATATTTACTGAGTTTGAAATTTCAAAGGCCACCGTATTTATAGACATGGAAGATGTGGGGCCATTAGTATCATAAGCATCAATTTCATAGTAAATTGAACTATTAAGGATGATGTTATCATCATTGAGCTGAATTCGTAATGTAATCTCTTTCCCTGCAATAGCCTTAATATGCGGAGGATATGTCCTGAATCCTAAAAAATAATTGATTCTGACAAATAAATTTATTACAAATACAAATTAAAAGTTGAATTTAAAACAAAGATACCATAATAACAAATTGGCATACCTCGAAACCCTCGACAATAAGTTTTGTTACTATTTTACCCACCAGTCGTTTTACAGCACAGTCATAGAGGACGAAATTAAACGCTTCTGTAGAGTCTTCTGCAAGTAGAAAAATCTTGAACCTAAACATTAAAAAAATGATTAAGAACTTATGTGATTTTTTGAAGTTTCATATAACTGTAAACTGGTTTAGTTTACAATTATACAACCTTTTTTGAGGAACATGATTGTTTTGATTGCATGTGGAGCATTTATATTTTCTTTCCAGTTTTGTGACTTCTCCAGAGCAATCCATCTTGCTGCAGCTACGGTACCATCAGCCGACACTCTCCTCCATATTATTAACTTTCACTTTGTATAGGAAAATCATCTAAAAAATGATTAACATATGATGAATAAAATTGTGTGGAGGCAGTAGAAAAAAAATAAACTTAAAATTTTTATACATATGTAGTTAGTAAAATTGTGTAAAGCAAATAATTAATTAATACCTTCAAAAAATCAGTTGCGATTTTCTCACTAAGTTCTTTTAGCGTGATAGTATGAATAGTATGATAAATTGACCCTTCGAATTGAGTTGATGATGATATAGCTTTTCTCGAAGGAACGCAACCTTCTTTACGGAGTCTAATTCGAGAAATGAAGTACATGTAATAGTTTTGGTATTGAGAATAAATATATACAAAAGTGCCATAATTACTCAAATGTGAACCTCCGTCTGATCTCAAAAACGGCATCATGGTCCAGGTTTAGATAAATTTTGGAAGCAGGTATAGTGCTAATCTGAACAGAGGCTGCAACCAAGAAAATTTGAAAATTAAGCTTCATTGCTGCAATATTTTTGATAGTTTTATTAATAAAGAGGTTAGTTCATTAAAAATTAACTAACTATGAAAAATCTTAAGTTTGGTAGTGGTCAATATGACAATCACTCGCTCTTCTTTTGGAATCTCTTTATAACGTGCATCAATTGCAATTGCAAGATTACCCTACACGGTAACTTTGGAGGAATGCCTAGAATAAAATAATAGATGAAGTAATAGTAAACATACAATATGGAAAGTAATATTAAATATATGTACACAAACAATAATCAGAAAGAACCAGAAAAATTAATACCTTCCATCAGTAATCTGAAAATGGACAATGTCCCTTTGACCAAACTTAGTATCAATCTTGGAAAGCTCCTCAAAACTCTCTAATACTCC
Organism: Apium graveolens; assembly: GCF_009905375.1. Lineage (NCBI taxonomy): Eukaryota > Viridiplantae > Streptophyta > Magnoliopsida > Apiales > Apiaceae > Apium > Apium graveolens. The sequence goes on from NC_133652.1 coordinate 225,287,870, forward strand.
CATAACATCTACAATCAATCTTGACGTTAGACACTTTGCGTGAAAAAAAATTACTTGAAAATTTAAAAAAAGGATTGTGTCCTCAAAACCTGTTGCAAATTCTGGAAATTCTGTACCACCGTTTGCTTGTGCAACAACAAATAATTCACTCAGATCGACAAATTCAAATTTGTGGGTAGATATCATAACATCATCATCATCAACAGGATCTACAGTTGTCGAATGTGAGAAATTAATTATTAACCTCGAGGAAACATGTTTTAGTGTTCCAAAAGTTTTTTTGGTGTAAAATTTAGAAAACACGTATACGCCACCCTCCACTATCTTATCAGAATGCATTTTTTCAGTAATATGGATATATGTAAGCATGTACATGACAATCCTACATAAACAAACAATAGTGAAGAAGTGGTTAAACATAGCAAACATTTTATAAACAGATTAATAATAAAAATATAATTTATGTAACTATTATAAGTAAAAAAAATAGATTTTACACTATCATCCAACATAATGAGGTTATATCTCTTGATGACATCGATTGCGGTAGAAGAGTTTGGAACCGAAGGTCACATTCGAGTTACTCTTGCTTTAATTTTCCAGGTGGTTCTAGAGAGGTCGAGAGAAGATAGTTGATCGAACATTGTTGCTAAAAAACTGGAAAATAGTATATTCAGTGAATTAGTTCGAATCAATTCAACTTTTAACTACATGATAGATACATAAAAAACTATGAGAAAATAGAAAATCAGAAATAATTGAGTATTATTACATGTGTGTAGTGGTTGCTAACTGTTAGTAGGAAGATGTGATTTTGCGTAAAAGGATGAACATGGTTTATATATGTGATTGAGACATAATTAGTAGGAGGAATTGATGTATTTATAGAAAAATCAGCACTTAATAATTGTTTCCATGATTCAAATAATAAATTAGTGATTTTCTAATCATAAAAGAATCAATTATAACATGAATTATGGACATGTATGATATTATTTGGATTATTGATTTTGTAAATCATAAAAAGAATCAATTAGAACTATATCTATATTTTTGCAGGGTGTAATTTGCTAATAAATAATTTATATGACTATTTACTCTTATTAAGGAGAGGAAAATAGAGAAGGGCGTTTTAAGTAAATTGTAAAAGCTAGTGTTAGTAAATATTAAGAATATATTGAAAATTCAGTATGATACATACTGTAGATTGTATGTATGATGTGGTGTGCAACAAATTGTGCGATGAAGAATTATGTTTACAAAGAAGAATCAAAGAAGAATCGGCAGAATCATGTAGCTCTACAATCAAAGAAATTGAAATACATTCGATGATAACTGTGATGATAATTGTGATCAGACATTCCATTTATTCTTTGCAGAATAACTGTGATTGCTGTCATATTGGTAGTTACCATGTTGAATTAATTCAAATATGTTGGATAGTGAATATGGAGTATCCGAAACCCATGGATAGTGAATATGGAGTATCTGGAACCCATGGATAGTGAATATGGAGTATCCGCTAAATATAGTATTGTTTGTATTGATAAATTGAAATCGGATAAATCCATGGGTTATAACTGGGTTGGATTATTAAAATGGATCATACATTTGAATTTTGTATGACCAAAAAGGGTAAACAAATGATTAAGGAGAGGAAAATAGAGAAGGGCATTTTAATTAAATTGTAAAAGTTAGTGCTAGTAAACATTAAGAATATATTGATTTGTATGTCATTTTATACAAAAGTAAAAAAAAAATTATAAATTTTTTAGAAGTGATATGTACAAATTCCCTATTTATACATGAACATCTTTAATTGTTATAAAGATCAAATTCTTGAGATGTATATTTGATTTTAAAGTATTCTAAGATATAATATAAAAATTTTGTTCTAAATTTTAATTATGTGTGTATGTATAAATACACACCTAAAATTTTCAGATATAATTGAAAATAAATACGAAAGTTGTCCATTATTACTCAATAATTTAAAATTTAAATACTAAAATTGCTCGAAAAAAAATCCGGTGATATGTCCCAATCCGCGAGCCAAAATGGTTCTAACTATTTTGGACAAAATTAGGTCCGGTTCAACTCGATTCGTGCATCTCTAGAGTCCTTCATCATTAGTTAGAAAGAGTTAATCATTTATTGTCGCCTAATAACTTAATAATGCGGGTCACTTAAAAAATCTTTAAAATTGTATTTAACAAACGAAAAAACATGAAGTCTGCCCTCATCTACGGCGCAGCTCAAAAACATAAAAAAGGTCTAAAATCATAAAATATGTGTAAATTAAGATCATTCTTCACGTTACAATATAAAACAATCATAAATATCAGAAAATGTGAACCGATACATAAATAAATTTGTTTTCCAAGATATATTGAGGGTGTATATAATACAAATTTTAAAGAATTTATTTGATTCTTGAAATAGGTATTTGATTTAGATTTTAAAATATTCTTTTAAAATTATGGAAAAAAGTCATTTAAAATACGGTGGTATTTAATAAATGTAAAACAAAGCCATTTAAACTAGTCGGTCGAACTAGCTCTTTTATTTTGACACTTAATCAAGTATAGATCTTTATATGAATCAGCTCATTTAATTTCACGAGTCAAATAGAGCTGAATCGTTTAATTAAACGAGTCGAGACCACTCCCTCATTAAACTAGACGAGTCAAGTCGTGCCCAATTAAACGAGTTTAAGTTAGCTGAGCTCACGAGCCGCCCCACCTGAATTACGACTCTAGCAATGCTACATATCCCGAAAAAAATCTTATTTTTTTTAAATGACACGTGTTATTTTATTATTTATGGAATTAATTTTAGTGCACGAGACGCATATGTAAGAGCAGTTAATAACACAATGACAACCTAGTATGCGAGAATCGTTCAAGAACTCTCTAAACATTTGACATTTTTTTAATTTGATAAGTCGGTGAATTTTAATGAATTTATTAGTTTTCTTTTTATCTTTAAAATCTCTTGAAATTACATAAAAATTTGATAGATTTGGGAAAAACTTAACTAAATCAACTGCAACATTTTCTATCAACTTTGTTCAAATACACAAACAATTAAATCAAAACCAATATTTCAAAGTCTTTATATTATTAGAGTAAGTTCAATACAATGTTATAAGTAATATCTTTTCTATAATTTCAAATCAAATATTAAAAAATTTAATTTCAGAAAATTTATATCCTTGCATGTAAATATGCATAAATATATCATTAATTATAAATTTGAAATAAAAATATATTTATGCAATAATATCATATCATCAAATAATCACAAATTGCATGAACAGTGATCAATTTTATACAAAATTTAGGAGAGAAAATAAAATTAATTAAATTTAAAATTATTCGAATACAAAATATAACCAACATTAAAATTGAATTTTTTATTTATAACAAAGAAAATATTTTTTAATATCAATCATAGTAATAGGTATAGCCATTTTTAGTCGCATCGAACTTGCTCTTATGATTATGACTGCTCTATAAAATCTAAGATACAATACAATCTTTTTTTCGAGTACAGATAGAATACAATCTTAAATATCTAAAATAAACAAACAATTAAAAAAAACAAGATAAGGCGGGACCTTCAATTTATGTATTTATGTCTAATGGAGGAGGATAAAAGGAACGAGGCGTCCACGTGAACAAACACGTGGGATTGGACTCATGGTCCAATTATACGTGCACACGTGTCTTCCTAAGCCGCCACGGCTTATGACCCGAGCCTGAAATAAGGCCCATCCAGATATTTTTTGGGATGTTTACCCTGAATACAGTTCAACACCAAAATGAACCCCACCTTTTTAAAAACACAAATATAAGCCACATTTTTCTAACCACTGAACAGGCATGCAGATCAGGGGTGAGCATAAAATCCGAAACCGGATTATCCGAATTTTCGATCTGGTATCCGATTAAAAAAATTCGATAATTAAAATATCTGATCGGAATAATTCGGATCGGATATCCGATCCGGTTTTTTTATAGACCCGGATCCGGATCACAATTTTTCATAAAACCGGATATCCGGATCCGATCCGATTTTTACTTTTTTTTTAATAAAAATCAAATTATATATATAAATACATGATAAATTATATTTATTTTAGATTAAAAAAAATATATTTAGCGATATTATGACGGTTTCTCTTTGGGGCTTTCAAAATTTCAGCTTAATATCTAATTTACTCATCATTCCTTCATTAATATCATCAAAAAATTTGATATAAGTGTGTAATATCAATATTAACAAGTTTATATTGACCATGCTTGCAAATTTGACATAAGTGATGGTAAGAAATAATAATTTATATTTGACGAGTATTCTAAAAAATGAAAATGAACAAATTTAATATAAGTGTGCAATAAGAAATATGTTTATATTGATTACGTTCTCTAATTTACAATCAATATTTATATTAAATTAATTTGCATGTCACTATTTTTCCCCACTAATAATATGATGACAAAAGTATAGTTTCATGCATCATCAGTTTCAGAACTCGAATATGTATTACTTATCACGTAAATCATAATTTCTTTTTAAAAATGGAAGTTTTAAATGGATCCGGATAATCCGATTTCCGGTCCGATTTAATCGGATATCCGAAAATCTGGATATCCGGTTAAATCGGATCCGGATACGGAATATAATTTTAGCGATCCGAAAAACCGGATATCCGGTTTTAATTTTAAACCGGACCGGATATCTGATTTTGATCACCCCTAATGCAGATACATACCCGCTAAGTTTTGTAAAATATACATTTCAATAATTTTGAAAATATTATTTAATTTTTTTACATTTATAAAATTTTGCCTCAAATACAATTGAACGTGTGGACTTGTATAGCAATTGAATGTAGGTACACCTCATATTCCCCCTTATGGTATAATTTGTACTGTCCTTGAAAGTCATTTACATAAGAAAATGAATGTAAGTTTTATACGATCTGAGAATAAATTAAATTATAATAACAATCATGTTTATGTGTGGAAATAACAAATTGATATAAATAAATAATGAAGAGAATGAATAAAGTTACATGGAGACAAGAAAGAAAAAATTCGAGTCCAACTGTCTCCTTAAAGCGTATTAGCTCTCGCCGTATGTATGAGCGAATCGCTTTCCAGGATAAAACAAGTTGCAGTGAAGTAGAACGTCACTTCCAGCGAGGTTGAGACGAGCAAGAAACTATTACCGACGAATACAGAGAGAAGAGAGAGCGACTAGGGTTTGGGACCCGATTTTCTGCATTCGTGTCCGCACGTTGCACACGCACACTTTGCAAATTTCGGATTAGCCCCAAAATCCCATTATTTGCATCCCCCATGCGCGCACATAGAGGATGGAACAATACCTTAGTAACATATTTAAACACTACTAGAGTGTTGTGTTATATAAAGTCATGTAAACCCCTTTTCCATTTCAAAGTGGGATATAAAGTTGTTTAACTACATTTTCACTTTCAAGTGATGACCTTTAGATACTCAAATCTTATTCATCTCTTTGTCATTTTGAATAATTCAAAATTGTGACGTCTCTCAAATCCGGGGGTTTGGATTTGACGTCACCACACGAAAACTCTTTTTAAAACACGTTTAAAAACCTATATTTTGAAGAGATAATTAAAATCAAAGAATTTAAAACTTGGAAGTTTTAGTAAAAGATTTAAAAGAAAACAGTTTAACCCCTTAAAACAGGATCACATACATGTTATAACATTGAAATTAGAATCAACCACTATTATTAATAAACAACATCTTTTACAACATCAAGTCATTTTCAATAAGAAGAATCACCACTATTTTATTTACAAACCTGATTTATAACTGAATCTCAATAAACAACTCTAACTTTAACCCTCTTCATCAAATTCCCTGGATATCTTCTTTGACCTTTGGATAACTTAACCACATATTCTCTTTGTCTAGCCTTAACCTTAAATGTTATCGTACTCGAACAACTCATCTTTAAATCTTTTTGAAATGATTAAAAGAAAAGCAAGTGTGAGCAACAATGCTCAGCAAGTACCAATATTATAATAACAATCTGAAATAGTTTATTAAGAATTTATAAGCTTAAGGTATTATACAGGATTCATCAATCTTTGTATCAATTGAAAACTAAGAAATTCAACTGTTCAAAAGAATTATTAAACTGGACTTATCTCATTTTAACTAAAAACCAAAGGTTAGACTACTGACTAGTCACACACTAACCCCAAACATGGCACACAACCTTGTTCTCTATACCGGATCCAAAGAACACTTTGTCCTACTGTAGCCCAGATTCTTCAGATCTTGGCCCAATAGACAATCCACCTGACTTAACAACAGAGGCAGACTAATCCTCAAGTAACCTTTAAGAATTTTCAGGCGGTGAATCCATCGGAATTTAAAGGTTCTGTAGATCCTATTAAGGCAAGAGTCTGGTTGAAGGAAATTGAGAAGGCATTTGCCTTAGTTAAGGTGAGAGATGTGACGGCCTCAACCCCGGGGTCAGGAGTTGACGTCACTAAACACAATTACCAAAAATATAAACAATAAAATTATTATTAAAATATACTAACTTGACCCCAAACCAAGATCCGATCCAGGTTCAAGTATAATTCAGGTTCTCATTATTACAAACTTTTTATTTACTATCTAAGACACACTAACTTTATTCAGCAACTCTTCAGACCTCATGGTCTGATATAAACTACCTCAGAGGAGCCAGGTCCAGTAGGGGCGGGAACACGGGTCGGTCTGACTGATCTTCTAGGCATCTGCGAGATATACATAACAGTTTGCAAGGGTGAGCATAATCGCTCAGCAGTACCAAATATGAATAACAGATTAAAACAGTAAGGTAACAATAACGGGAACAGAGCTGTAACCATAATATCAACATTTCATAATAATAATAATCAAAGCAACTGGATATCACTAATTAGCAAGCTTTGTGAAAACAACATTGTAGTGTGTTGCGTAATACCAGAGTCCAATTTTAGCATGCTAGTCATTTTATAAAACCGCTGTATCAATCAATCATGCTTTCATATAATTCACAAATCCCAATCAGATACATAGCGAATATGTGAAGACAGCTGATCAGGCTATCAACACCAGACGGCTCTAACTGCCATCCCATTTACCTGTTCTGGAACTCAGAGACTAGCTAGGTCTCTGACCTGCTGGACTAATCGGTTTTATAATGCGCGCAACCGAATTAGCCTCTTACGCCACCTCAATAGGCCTACTCTGGCCCCAATGTATCCCATATCTGACCGTTTTATCCAGTTTTCAAAACACTTGTACCTATCTCATTTTCAAAATCATTTATTTAGCCAGCACACATATAAAATCCGTTTCGCAAATCATTCCATTTGAGACAGGTGCCTTTCAAAGTTATTTTTCCCCAAAACAATTTAAAAACAGTAATTTTATAACTACAGGGGAACGTAACTTAAAACATTTCTGTTCCATTACAAGAATAAAACATTTAGCTATTCATATACACTGAACCATAAAAGAATGGTCAGGGGTACTTGGCTTGCAACGCTTTACAAACCCTAAATAGCTTTCACGTTGACTTTGATCCTGGAACAACTCGACTGGGATCTACAATTACAGAATACCCTAATTAGTTATACCGACATGCTTGATATCCTCAATTCCTAATAACCCAAATCCGACAACCCGACTCGTGTTATTATTATACACATAATCATGTAATCACATCTCTCGATCGTAAATAAGGATAACACGTAACACATAATTATGTACGATTACAAATATATTTTTAGAAAATTTTGGCAGCAACTTCTTTATTTATAAGACTACCCGTCGATTCCACCGTTGACTCACCGAAGTTCATCGTCAACGGCGGCACAATTTATTGGCGCCCGACATATTACGGGTTCCCAAATAAATTATACCGATTATTTTAAAACCATTTCCAACACGAGTAATTAATATCACGAATATTAATCAATAATTCCCTGCAATAATAGAATTTAAACAAAAATAAAATCTGCAATAAACCAATCCCAACAGAACATAAACAGCCCACCAAAAATCCAAACCACAAGCCCAACAGTCAACATAACTGTAAGGCCCAACAATAAAACCAAGGCCCGAATGAACAAGCCCAACCGAAAAGCCACAGAGCAGCAACCGCAGCACACACACGGCCACGCGCCGCCCACACACACACACTGCACACAGCACAACACACACAATACAGCACATATGCATACACAGAGCACACACATGTATATTTATATATATATGTACACCAACTACGCAAGAATTGAACCAAGCCAAACTGAAAAATAGCGGCGGCTCACCGGAGAACCAAGCCGAAAAGAAACAGTGGAAAGAACGAAGCCCAGGGAAGCAACAAAGAAGAAGAAGATGGTAACCGAAAAGAAAAAGCCGAGCAAACTCGAAATATTCGAGAGAGAAAACAGAGAGAATTGAGAGAGAGTCGAGAGAGAGAGACAAGAAAAATGATGTTTATCCCCTCCCCTAACTGATTACTCAGCCTCCTGACTTAACCAACACACGGCACGTGTCCAACTTTGTTGGATACGTGTCGTTTTTATTTTTTATTTCAACTGACTGCAAGCCCGACACGCTGTTTTAATCTATTTTTAAGGGTCCAATTTATAAATAAGTACCAATCAGAATATCACCGAAACAGGGTTAATATGATACAAATATCCCGAAGTTATTTAAATCATAAGTTTCAAAATTTTAAAACAATTCTGGGTTACGATGCATACCCGTTTTTTAATAAATAACGAAACGACACGCGCATGAAATGATTCCTGAAAATTTCCAAAATAATTTTAAAATTCTCTGAATAATACGAACTTAATAAAATATAAATTTCATAATTTTTAAAGATTCCCATAATTAAATATGGATTTTAGCATTTAACACACTCAGAAAATCATTTAAAAATGAATAGTTAACAAAATATTGATTTCTCAATTTTATAAGTCCTAAAAATAATTATTGAAATTATAAAATTAGAAAACCAATTTTAAAGACAACCCAAATATTTATGGAATTAAAATTACAATAAAATCGCTTTTAGAGAAGGGAAAGATGTTGGAAGGTACAGATGATGTTACGTGGGATAGATTCAAGGAGTTGTTTTTAGAGAAGTATTCCCCTCAGTTTGTTCAGGATCAAATGGAATTGAAATTTCTGGAGATTAAGCAGGGGAATATGTCAGTGGCAGAATATGAAAGTAAGTTTGAGGAGTTGTCTAGGTTTGTATCATCATTTTTGGACACTGATAGGAAGAAAGCTAAGAGGTTCCAACAAGGACTCAAGCCATGGATTCGAGGAAAGGTTGCCATATTTGAATTGGACACGTATGCGGGAGTTGTGCAGAAAGCTGTGATTGCGGAGACAGAAAGTGAAATATCTCAGAAGGAGAAGGATAGTAAGAAGAGGAAGTTTGAGGGAGGTGAAGGACACTCCCAAGCAGGGAAGTTTCCAAATTTATCCTATTCAAGTTCAAGAATAACTCGCTTCTGTGGTCCCTTGTACTTTTGCTCATTGCTTGAAATAACTGGAGTCTGGATTTCTTATTCATCATCAGATGACTAGCTGTCATTAACCACTAGAACACTTGATCCATCAATAATCTACCCTTAACCAGCTCTTTAATACTTTCTTTGAATCATTTCCAGTTTATAGGTTTTTAAGATACCATATAAAACCTCAGTGTCATTCTACTCAAGTCTCTCCCTTCTCTTATGGCTGAAATCTTCTGTTCTATATGGTCAGGAAGGGTGAACAAAAACTTCAAGTTAACCTCCTCAGCTTCATAGTGTTTGCCATGAAGCTGAAAGTAATTAATTAGCTTATTGAATCTTTCAAAAATATCAGTTATACTCTCTTTTGATTTAGCCATAAAACCCTTATACCGAGATACCAAAATTCTCCTTTGGTCTGACCTAACTTCCTTTGTTCCCTCACATAGAATCTCTATTTTCTCCCAGATCTGTTTGGCTATGTCATAGTTGATAATTTTATTATACATTACATTATCAAGTGACTCTATTAAAATCAGTTGCAAGCCACTATCCAGAGAGACTTTCTCCTTTTCAGGTTCAGTATACTTTGAGGGATCTTTAGGGGCATAATGAGCTAGAATGACCATGTCTCCATCTGTAGATTCCTCAACTCTTTCCATTGGGGTGAAAGGACCATTCTTGAGAATCTGAACATATAATGGGTTAGCCATCTTTATAAACAGCAACATCTTCTTTTTCCATAATGTGTAGTTAAATCTGTCAAAGGCAGGAATATTGATACTAATAATCTTCTGTGTATTCATTCTTCCAAGATCTTTAATCTTTTTGCTTTCAGTTTTTTCTCTGATAGGTAATGAATACAACACAGCGGGGGGGGTGAATGTGTTTTAGATATTTTTAAGGCTTTTTGAATGTTTATTACTTGGTGAACAAAGCATATTAGAAATGCAGTAATATTTTGTTAACTGAATTTAAAACAATGCACACAATATTTCAAAACTCACTTAATTTTGTATTAAAATCAAGCTAGTGTTTTGCTACAAATCCCGGGTTCTTTGTAACCAAGGAACTCAGCTTCTTCCTTGAGAGAGTTAAAGAAATTCCAGATCAGTTTGATACTTCTTAAAATCAAAGGACCAGTGTTTAATTTATAGATTAGTAACACAGCTTTACACATCATGCAATAGAATGTACTAAACCCTACTTTAAGTTATCTAAAGCTTTCCGTTTCTGGCTTAGTGTATCTTTGCAAATCCTGAGAATTTGTGACTTTTCTTTGTCAGTTAATCTTGGCCTTTGATCTTGTATTCTTCAAGCTATTTTGCAGTCTTTTCAATATAACTGATTAGATCGTTTGTTGATTGATAATCTTGAATATTTAACCTTTCCGCATCTTGTACTTGAGCTTCATATCAAGATCTCCAGTTTGTTCTATAGAGAACTGACATCTCGATAAGTATAATGGCTTATTGATATCTCTTAGTTCTCTATAAGTGAACTTGGCTTGTCGAGGTCTCCAAATTTCTGCATGTGGAAATGACTTGTCGATATCTCTGAGATCTCTAATGAGAAAATTGACTTATCGATATCTCCAATCTTAATATCTTCATTTGACTTATCGATATCTCTGAGTTCTCTAATGCAGAAATGACTGGTCGATATCTTAGAGATCTCTATATACATTTTGACTTGTAGATATCTCTAAGATCTCTAATGATAATTTGACTTGTCAATATCTCCAATCTTCATGTCTTCATTTGGCTTGTCGATATCTCCAAGACTGCTTTATAAGCTGTTTTGGACTTCTCGATATGTCATTCTGGAGTTCTCAAATGACTTCTCTATGTGACTTGATCTGTGACTTGTAGATATCTTGACTTAGAACACTTTTCCTTAAACAGATTTATTCAACTACAAACTTCTTTACAATTTCTCTAAGGCTTCATCTTCTTGATCTTCTTCCAGAGTTTATTCTCAGGCTTGAGACTGTTTATAGAAAAATACTCCGGTCTAATCTTTGACTTTTTACAGACTCATGTAATACAATACAAAATACAAATTTATATTATCATACAACTAATTCTTTGGGCTGTCAATTTGACTTAGTCTTGTTATAGTACATGTATTTCTTGCACAACAATCTCCCCAAATTTGTGAGAAGATTGTTTATCACAAATTCATACATGGTAACAAGACTAACCCCGAGTTTCAATGAAACAATACAGATTACATAAAAATTGACAAAAATACAAGTACAACTTTTATACATTAAATGATTATATGAGTTTGATAGATACATTCTTTACATGAAATCCTCATAGCCTGGCTCCTTTCTAATGAGGTCCTTAAGATTTACTAGCACTTGAAGTTATTCTATGATTTCAGTACCTCTTAGAACTTCCACAAGCTTGAGCCACTCATGTAACACCCCCAAATCCGGGGTCGGGGATCCGGGTTGTCACGAGTTCCATTTCCCTTAATAACACCCAATCTTAATAATTACTCAACTACTCTGTACTGTGACCCCATAATAAACACACACACCACACGTTATAGTCTCAGAGATGAACATCCAAAAATAACCACAAGTCATTTTATTCCACAATTATCTGTCCATACACCTTAAAAGGTTTTCTGAATAAATTTACATTTTCTTTGCCATTATTACAATTCATAAATATACATAAATCTGGTACATCAAAAGTTGAAAGCCTAGCCTATTGGTAGCTCCTACCTCAGCCATGGCGGCATCAACGCTTCTAGAAAACTGCGGAACGTCTCCTAATCGCTTGCGAATCGGGAGCTTGGTCCTGTTCATCTTATCTATCTGATGTTGTGTGATGAAAGAAGAAAGCAAGGGTGAGCAGCAAGCCCACCAAAATAATATGTATAATGATTAACAATATATGAGCCTACTCATAATACTCATGAAAGTCTTGGTCAAAAGAAATGAACCAAGTTGATATCTTAATGCGATGAAGTCGCAAAATATTCAGTATATATATATATATATACATATATACTTTTCAAAATATTGGAAGTCCTCTTCCATGCATAATATACACAAAGTCCCAGTGTATAACTGTATAAAAATATCGTTGCAAGGTGATCTCATATATCTAACCTTGTCTCAACATTTTTCTGAAAATCTTTGTCATTCATAAGACAATTATTAACTAGATATAAGTTTAAAAGATGGAGTTACCAAATACTTCACTACACTTATATCATTTATAAAGCTACTTGAACTACCACTGTTCAAAGTATAATGAGCTTTCAACAGTTCATCACATAGATGAGACTACAAGACCAGATTTGAATAGATTCAATCTTTGAAATATTATTAAAGGAAATGAAGTTATGATATACTTCATTAAGTTCTGATATATATATATATTCATATATATCTCCCATACATTTCCTGAAAACCTCTGTCATGTAAAGTATGAACAGACTTGCAATATCCAATAAATTTGGAAAGGAAAAGAATTTTGGCATAAACCAGATATCTTGCTGATCAGGCAAAGATACCCATAAGTAACCTTTTCTACTAGTAGATGGACGAATTCCCCACTGGTCATCACCCTGGTCGCAATAGGACCTTATGCTGGACTGCCACTCAGCCATTTATGCATTTGATGGACTCCCACTGAGCCACTTACACTATCATGGACGCCCACTGAGCCCATGTTGCTTATGCCGACTCAATAGATGGACTTACTTCCCGAACCTTGGGTAAGTAATCAATTCATTAACCAAAACTGCAACCTTGTTGCGAATATAAAATACACCATAGAGCCGGATCCCTTAGATTTTTGAGCGAGTATTCAAGTCCCCTTAAAATGGAAGATCTTAAATATAAAAATGAGTTTTGGGATCCGCTCTAACTTTTAAAAATCATTTTGAAGACTCGAAAACACTTTAAAGAGTGTTTGGAGTAAAGCTGATTTAATGAAGTAAATCAGTCCCCAGAATATTTAGAAAATGTCTGAATATTATTATTTAAATAATATTCCCATAAAGAATATTCTTTATAAAAATAATTGAAGTAGAAGTATTAAAACTTATACTTGAAACGAGTATTAAATAACCAAAGATATACTTATATGAAAGTACTATCTCTATTTGAATAATCAAAAATAAGTTTGATTATTGACACCTTATTCATTAATAAAATAAAGAATATAACTCAGCAAATAATCGGAGTCATAGATCCTCAAATGTATATTCAAATAATATTCATTAAATAATATAAACTGAGTCATAAGCCCTCGAATGAATATTCAAATTAATATTCATTTAATATAAAGGAGTCATAAGCCCTCGAATGAATAAATAATATTCAATAAATAATATAAAAGAGTCATAAGCCCTCGAATGAATATTCAAAATAATATTCATTTAATATAAAGGAGTCATAAGCCTTCGAATAATATTCGAAATAATATTCAATAATAAAATAAGGTTAAAGTTATCGAATAAACCTTATTCGATTAATAGTTTTGAAAACTATGACCATATATATATATATAAGTATATATATATATATATATCCATATATACAAAATCTACTCGGGATCCTCGACTCCCGGTTTTAGAAAATATTTTCACCTTTGGGTCCCTATGCTAAGGGTATATGCAAATTACCGCTATCCTCTAGCATAGGTATTATCAACTGAATCAACAGATATATATAGCCAGAATACGAAACAGGCATGCATATATACCATATAACATGCTATAATATATCGCAAGAATTTGCTATAACAAATATGCATTTAACGCAAGATCATGCATATACACCGATACATCACAACAACAGTTATAACGGATAGAAAACTTGCCTGAGCGACTTGGGGGTTACGAATGGCTCTGGACGAGTCTGGTAACCTATAAGCAACAAGTAAGTTGGAATTAAACCAAAGTCACTTGTAAATCTATACTTTAACTAACTTAGACTCTAACGCTTGTTTTGCGCTTACTGACTCGCTTAAGTCACTCGAGTACCCTCGGCTCCACCATTTTTAATAATTTAACCTTTACGAGTTTTAAAGCGATTCCTTCGCGAGTGTCTTACCAACTGACTAACACACTTACCATAATGTTTCATACATTAATTAACCCTTTTTGGTCTTTAACCTATGTTTCAAAGTAAGGCGAGGGGAAAAGTTTCGTTCGCGAAACGCCGTTACTTGAAACGGTCGTTTCTCCTAAACCGTGCATCGGAATCGAACGAACTACATATCAAAACGAAGCTCGTAACACGAGCTATCTAGACATGGCAATGGTCATAATCTAGCAGGGGGTTCTCGGGTCTAATGTTATGCACAAAAACAGTCTAAAGAAAATCGGACGTTACGACGGCTATATTTACGCGATTTCCCAATTTAAAACCATTCAAAACCAACCCAATTCAACCTCAAATCCAACATACAACCAACATCCATCCTTATCATATCATAACAACCCCAACCAATTCAATTTTAACATTCATACTTATGCCTAAGCTTGAATTTAACTATACTACATTCTTTTAACCAAAACAACAAGATTTACCAATCCGATTCAATACCATTTCAATCCCAAACTCTAACACACAAACATCAAGCTAAATATCACCCTACTAATCAAAATCATCCTATAATACATAGGAATCTAGGGTTTGGAGATGATATACCTTCCTTGAAGAGTGGAGAATCAAGAGAATGGCTTGGAGTCACCCTTAAAGTCCTTATCCAAGCTTAATCTAAACAAAACTTCAAGAACACAAATTTTATTTCTTGAAAAACACTATTCACCATCTTCTTCCATGATTTATAGAAAAAGATTGGCTTGGAATTAGAAGCTTAAACTTATAGGAAGTATGTAACTATCCATGGGGAAGCTTAGATAATTACCTTGCTCAATAGTAAGTGGTGGAGCTTGGATCTTCAATTTCTAAGAAAAGAAGCCGAGAGCATGAAGAAGAAGAAGAGAGATTTTTGTGTTTTGCCTTGTTTTGCTTTTGGTTGGTTGATTTTTGTTGTTTGATTTAGTTAATTACCTTGTTGCCCTTGATTTTGTGTGGTTAGAAAGCCACCACATCTCCTTCCTTCCCATGTCATGCCCATGTCATGTGGTGATGTCATCTTTCCCTCCTTGTCCTCTTCTCATTGGTTGGGTGACATCACTCTCTCTAATCCCTTTGATTAACTTCATAATTGTTTGCCTAATGACAGCTGATCTGTTATACGGTTCGCTTAACTTTCGTTCTCGTTTATCGTTTGAAGGATCATACCCGGGGTCTTATTACTTAGGTTCCCTTAACCTTTCTCAATACATTATATTACTTTTTATGATCCTCTACTATAATCCTTTAATTTAAATCCTTTTTATCCTGTTACCTTATACTCAATTCTCTCCGTATCTAGTGTATTTCCGGGAAAATCAAAGTGTTCGGATTTGGATTCTGACGATCTTTACATACACTTATATCCCATATAAAGTACTAATAAAATCTCAGAATATCCATATCAGAACCCCTATATAGTGTGGCATGAAAATTTTTCTCATTCAGCAAAAACACTATTCATAAGGGTTTCAAAATTTCCCAAAAATTGGGGTTATTACAGTCTCCCCTCCTTAAAAGGATTCCGTCCCGGAATCAGATAGAAATGAATAGGGATACCTTCTTAGTATTGCACTTTCTAACTCTCAAGTCAATTTTCCCACATTGTGGTTCTACCATCAAACTCTTACTAGTTTGATAACCCTTCTCCTAAGCACTCGTTCCTTCTTAATCTATACCCTTCTGGGTTGCTCCATATAGGTTACGTCTGGTTGCATGTCTATGCGCTCATATGCCCCTATTTGTCTAGCATCCGAATTACACTTCCTTAACATTGGTACGTGGAACACGTTATGAACTTGCTACCAGTTCGGGGGTAGGGCTAGCTCATATGCTAACTTCCCAAACGTCTTTATATACCCAAGGGTCCAACAAATTGTAGACTTAGCTTTCCTTTCTTTCCGAACCTCATCAATCCTTTCCAAGGGTTTCCAAGGGAATACCTATAACATTACTAGGCCCTCTATTTCATACTCTTTGCCCTTTTTGAGTCAAATCAGCATACCTCTTATGTCCATCTGGGGTTACTACCATCCGTCCTCTGATTAGATCTATTATATCCCTGGTCCTTTGGACTACTACGGATCCGAGCATCTTGCGCTCTACAACTTCATCCTAACATAAGGGAGATCGACAGTGTCTTCCCTCAAGGATCTCATAATGCGACATCTCGATAATGACATATGATCTATTGTCGTAAGATAACTTAATCCGCGTTAAGTGATCATTCCAAATTCTTTCAAGTCTATTGCACAGACTCTCATTATAGCTTTTATCATTAGAACTTTTGCTTCTCAATACCCATTATTTTCCAGTTCGTAATCGCTACTACCTTCCGTTCCTAATATTATACGGGTTATACTTTTGCTCGCTAGCGTTCTATAACCTTTTAATAACCACGTCAACCTTAGTATCAAGAATGTGTTTCCATTCCGCATACTACCACCACTTTATTACTCCTTTTTCAGTTGTTTCTATTTTCCAAAATTTGATCAATCATATAGAAGTAAAGGAATTTGTTGAGAGATCACTATGATCATGAACATTTGTTATATCGCATAGTTAGTACAGAAGGTGGCCAGCCTTTAGTACTTGACAAGCAATTAAACAATAGCTGGTATCCTACTCGGCTTCTATCACACAGATAGATAGTCATTCGGCAATACCTCCCCTTCTGGAAGGGTTGTTCTTCTCAGTTCACATGAAATGAAAAGAAGAGAAAAGAACGAACTGAAGAGAATTGTATATATGAAAAAAATATTGCCATAAAATATCTGGCTTGGAACCTACCTCTGAACTATAGAGGTTTGTCATAGGAGAACAAAACATATATGTATTTATATCAACATCAAGTAATATAGCATCCTAGTTCACATGCCTAAATTTTTTTTTGCTATTCCGTCCATCATTCTATGGACCCATGCTCTTCCTCGAGCTTATACACAATCACCTTTGAAACTCCTTCGATATCGAAAATCGAACCTGGGATCTTATTCTAGACATCATCGTTACTTGAATTCTATGCTTGCACCGTAACCTTCCTCGTATAATAATACGACTTCCTATTGATAAGAAAGAATAAATATTCAATAGGTAGATACTCTACTTAATTAGTCTATCAATGATAACTTATACACTACCACGACCCGCTTAGTGGTACTCAATCTCAACATCCATTCCAATACAACTCTCCCGGTTGTAATCAGCTCATTACTCGCAGAATCATTGCTGCCTTACTATGGTCCACCACTGACCTACTGTAGTCATTCATTTTCCATGAAGACTTAATAGCTAACTATACGGAGTCCATACATCTCGTATCTAATTCTTCTAAGAAGGTAACATAATCACTATTCATGATTCATGAAGAACACTCCAGATCCTGACATACATACATGACATGAAGCAGATAAAATTGCAGAAGAGTTTCAATCAAGGCAACGATAGCAGGTTAGTACCATTCTTAATCATATGCCTTCAATAGAAGACTTAACTCAAAGGTTCGTTTAGTCCTTTTTGAAATATGGTCCTGGATTATTCTCAAGATAGGATCTTCTGAGATAGATAGCCCGCTCATGGCGATTACACGAATTAAACCTTTACCAACTACTATTACGGTTGGGTATTGCACAGTCATCAGAAGGAATGTCAATCTTCCAAACCATAATACAACCTTCACAGCTTTAACCATCATCACTGTATTCCTCTCGCACGAGCGCCTATAATTATTCTCTTACATTTAAAGCGTCGGCCACCTCTTTGGCCTTTCCTGATAGTAAAATTTCCTTATAGTCAATTTCATTTTTACCACTTTCACAAATTTTCTACCCTATTTCCGATCACTGCTTGAGTGAAGATGTTTTCCATAAGTTATTGCCTCAGTCTTTAGAGGCTAATCACTGTCAAGACTGATTCTCAATCATACTTAGAACATCTTTTATCCTGGGCCCTAATTGCCCTGAACAATTTCGACCTTTACTGGTTCGATTCATACTTTCTCGTGGTTCAACACGTGCCCCACTTGGCATTATTATAATTACGTCATATTTCCTTTATCCACATTTCTATTCTTGAGAATTTTGAATATTACCTTTTTCCTTATAAAACCTCTAAGGTTATCCTTCAATCGTTCCTCCTGTATTCCCTAGATACAGGGCATATCACAATACCATTTACTAATACTAGAACCATTGTCTATATACTTTTGAAAAAAATTTCTCCACTGATTCTTTAAAGGCTGTTGTTACCTTAATCCTTTCCAACTCATACTGTCAAAACTCATACTGTCCCTATTAAGGGTGGAATGCCAACCTTTATGCATTCCCCTAGGATTCATTTTAAGTTACCGATGTTCTATCCTTAATTCCACCTTTAAAAGGTACCTGCATCCATCCATGGATAAATCAAGTCATATATCCTTGACAGATTATCTTATTCATCATTCCCACCTCGATAGTCTATACCTAATTTCATAATAACATCTGTATTCAAAATGGGGTCAATCAATATGGCCTCCAAAAGATAACAACGGTTATCCGCTTTTATTGCCTAGATTGGGTAACGATAACAAGGATGTTCTGGAAGATATTGGTCGTGTTCAACGTGAACCTCTTCTTAATAATTCCTTATTTACTTTTGTTGTTTATCTCAACAGTCACCTCAATGTTAGGATATCTTTTCATACCTGGCGTCTCCCTTTCTAGGTATCAAGCCACCGGTCTTACACTTTACATTCTTGAAGGTCACTTCCTTCATTCAATTTTCCTAATTTCTTACTTTCTTTTTTCCTCAGTCTATCCGTGTCTCAATATTTATCCTTCGAATTATCTCAAGGTTTCCTCGAATCTTCCCAACTTACAGGGGATAAAATATATGTATCTCTTATGCCCTCAACCATCAATTTTAACTCATGGTGAATCACCCTCATCCTGACGCTTACATACTCTTCTATTTCTATTTCTACGAGTCTTTAGGGTTTCCTCATACCCAACTCCCTTATCATTCCTCAAACTCTATTGCCGTTATATTCCTTTCCACTTCAATTTCTTTTTATTTTCCTTTCTCTTATCATTATTTCATGAACCAACACAACATAAGCATTGATTTCAAACATCCCGTCATTCTGGATTCGTGTCCTCAGAACGAATCTTGATAACTTTTACAACTTAGATTCATAATTCATCACACTCGTCTGCCTTCGTTCTGGCTCTAAAGCTTTTACACTATCTCCTTATCTTTGGGAATTACTTTCCCGAAAACAATTGACTGAACTTAAATCAGTTTATTATAATCTCTTGCTTCGTGCCTTCCTTGGCCTTTCACCAGCGGGTGGTCTCTTTCTTAGGAGGGTAAGTAACAAAACAGTCTTTTGTGATTCGTCAATCATTTAGAATCTCAAATGATTCCTCTATTTCCTTTAGCCAGGCTTTTGCCTCGACTGGGTCAGCTTGTTCCTTTGAACTCTGAGAGCTTAGCGACTTAAAGGTCCTGAAAGAATTTCTCACCGCACTGTCTCCTCAGGGTGGTGGTTGGGGATAATAGTCTAAGTTCTTTTTAGACAGGTCCATGAATTGCCGTATAGGAGTGTCGTCTCGGGTCTCCTTTCCTTACTCGACTTTCTGTTTCCTTAGTATGAAATGTTTCATCCTTCTCCCATACTTGGGGTTATCTTATATATTTTAAATCCTCAATATCAACATCATCCGGTCCTGCATTAGGACACTCTATCGGATCCACAATCCGATCTCCAATTAGTAATAAAACATCATCGCGTTGTTGCTCCTCAACCTCAGGGTTCGGAGTCCCGCTACCATGTACGATAACGAACTACGCTACTATCACGATATTTATAGGGGTTCCCATAAGGGTTTTAACTGTCAGTACTACGTTAGGTAGCCCGACTATGAACTTGGCAAGAGTTCTTATTATCTTAGTGAACTTATTATCTTAACGTCCCATCATCTCTGAGGTTTATAACGCTTAGCTCTGATACCATTTCTGTAACACCCCCAAATCCGGGGTCGGGGATCCGGGTTGTCACGAGTTCCATTTCCCTTAATAACACCCAATCTTAATAATTACTCAACTACTCTGTACTGTGACCCCATAATAAACACACACACCACACGTTATAGTCTCAGAGATGAACATCCAAAAATAACCACAAGTCATTTTATTCCATAATTATCTGTCCATACACCTTAAAAGGTTTTCTGAATAAATTTACATTTTATTTGCCATTATTACAATTCATAAATATACATAAATCTGGTACATCAAAAGTTGAAAGCCTAGCCTATTGGTAGCTCCTACCTCAGCCATGACGGCATCAACGCTTCTAGAAAACTGCGGAACGTCTCCTAATCGCTTGCGAATCGGGAGCTTGGTCCTGTTCATCTTATCTATCTGATGTTGTGTGATGAAAGAAGAAAGCAAGGGTGAGCAGCAAGCCCACCAAAATAATATGTATAATGATTAACAATATATGAGCCTACTCATAATACTCATGAAAGTCTTGGTCAAAAGAAATGAACCAAGTTGATATCTTAATGCGATGAAGTCGCAAAATATTCAGTATATATATATATACATATATACTTTTCAAAATATTGGAAGTCCTCTTCCATGCATAATATACACAAAGTCCCAGTGTATAACTATATAAAAATATCGTTGCAAGGTGATCTCATATATCTAACCTTGTCTCAACGTTTTTCTGAAAATCTTTGTCATTCATAAGACAATTATTAACTAGATATAAGTTTAAAAGATGGAGTTACCAAATACTTCACTACACTTATATCATTTATAAAGCTACTTGAACTACCACTGTTCAAAGTATAATGAGCTTTCAACAGTTCATCACATAGATGAGACTACAAGACTAGATTTGAATAGATTCAATCTTTGAAATATTATTAAAGGAAATGAAGTTATGATATACTTCATTAAGTTCTGATATATATATATATATATTCATATATATCTCCCATACATTTCCTGAAAACCTCTGTCATGTAAAGTATGAACAGACTTGCAATATCCAATAAATTTGGAAAGGAAAAGAATTTTGGCATAAACCAGATATCTTGTTGATCAGGCAAAGATACCCATAAGTAACCTTTTCTACTAGTAGATGGACGAATTCCCCACTGGTCATCACCCTGGTCGCAATAGGACCTTATGCTGGACTGCCACTCAGCCATTTATGCATTTGATGGACTCCCACTGAGCCACTTACACTATCACGGACGCCCACTGAGCCCATGTTGCTTATGCCGACTCAATAGATGGACTTACTTCCCGAACCTTGGGTAAGTAATCAATTCATTAACCAAAACTGCAACCTTGTTGCGAATATAAAATACACCATAGAGCCGGATCCCTTAGATTTTTGAGCGAGTATTCAAGTCCCCTTAAAATGGAAGATCTTAAATATAAAAATGAGTTTTGGGATCCGCTCTAACTTTTAAAAATCATTTTGAAGACTCGAAAACACTTTAAAGAGTGTTTGGAGTAAAGCTGATTTAATGAAGTAAATCAGTCCCCAGAATATTTAGAAAATGTCTGAATATTATTATTTAAATAATATTCCCATAAAGAATAATCTTTATAAAAATAATTGAAGTAGAAGTATTAAAACTTATACTTGGAACGAGTATTAAATAACCAAAGATATACTTATATGAAAGTACTATCTCTATTTGAATAATCGAAAATAAGTTTGATTATTGACACCTTATTCTTTAATAAAATAAAAAATATAACTCAGCAAATAATCGGAGTCATAGATCCTCAAATGAATATTCAAATAATATTCATTAAATAATATAAACTGAGTCATAAGCCCTCGAATGAATATTCAAATTAATATTCATTTAATATAAAGGAGTCATAAGCCCTCGAATGAATATTCAAATAATATTCAATAAATAATATAAAAGAGTCATAAGCCCTCAAATGAATATTCAAAATAATATTCATTTAATATAAAGGAGTCATAAGCCTTCGAATAATATTCGAAATAATATTCAATAATAAAATAAGGTTAAAGTTATCGAATAAACCTTATTCGATTAATAGTTTTGAAAACTATGACCATATATATATATAAGTATATATATATATATATCCATATATACAAAATCTACTCGGGATCCTCGACTCCCGGTTTTAGAAAATATTTTCACCTTTGGGTCCCTATGCTAAGGGTATATGCAAATTACCGCTATCCTCTAGTATAGGTATTATCAACTGAATCAACAGATATATATAGCCAGAATACGAAACAGGCATGCATATATACCATATAACATGCTACAATATATCGCAAGATTTGCTATAACAAATATGCATTTAACGCAAGATCATGCATAGACACCGATACATCACAACAACAGTTATAACGGATAGAAAACTTGCCTGAGCGACTTGGGGGTTACGAATGGCTTTGGACGAGTCTGGTAACCTATAAGCAACAAGTAAGTTGGAATTAAACCAAAGTCACTTGTAAATCTATACTTTAACTAACTTAGACTCTAATGCTTGTTTTGCGCTTACTGACTCGCTTAAGTCACTTGAGTACCCTCGGCTCCACTTTGCGCTTACTGACTCGCTTAAGTCACTTGAGTACCCTCGGCTCCACCATTTTTAATAATTTAACCTTTATGAGTTTTAAAGCGATTCCTTCGCGAGTGTCTTACCAACTGCCTAACACACTTACCATAATGTTTCATACATTAATTAACCCTTTTTGGTCTTTAACCTATGTTTCAAAGTAAGGCGAGGGGAAAAGTTTCGTTCGCGAAACGCCGTTACTTGAAACGGTCGTTTCTCCTAAACCGTGCATCGAAATCGAACGAACTACATATCAAAACGAAGCTCGTAACACGAGCTATCTAGACATGGCAATGGTCATAATCTAGCAGGGGGTTCTCGGGTCCTAATGTTATGCACAAAAACAGTCTAAAGAAAATCGGACATTACGACGGCTATATTTACGCGATTTCCCAATTTAAAACCATTCAAAACTAACCCAATTCAACCTCAAATCCAACATACAACCAACATCCCTCCTTATCACATCATTACAACCCCAACCAATTCAATTTTAACATTCATACTTATGCCTAAGCTTGAATTTAACTATACTACATTCTTTTAACCAAAACAACAAGATTTACCAATCCGATTCAATACCATTTCAATCCCAAACTCTAACTCACAAACATCAAGCTACAATATCACCCTACTAATCAAAATCATCTTATAATACATAGGAATCTAGGGTTTGGAGATGATATACCTTTCTTGAAGAGTGGAGAATCAAGAGAATGGCTTGGAGTCACCCTTAAAGTCCTTATCCAAGCTTAATCTAAACAAAACTTCAAGAACACAAATTTTATTTCTTGAAAAACACTATTCACCATCTTCTTCCATGATTTATAGAAAAAGATTGGCTTGGAATTAGAAGCTTAAACTTATAGGAAGTATGTAACTATCCATGGGGAAGCTTAGATAATTACCTTGCTAAATAGTAAGTGGTGGAGCTTGGATCTTCAATTTCTAAGAAAAGAAGCCGAGAGCATGAAGAAGAAGAAGAAGAAGAAGAAGTGAGATTTTTGTGTTTTGCCTTGTTTTGCTTTTGGTTGGTTGATTTTTGTTGTTTGATTTAGTTAATTACCTTGTTGCCCTTGATTTTGTGTGGTTAGAAAGCCACCACATCTCCTTCCTTCCCATATCAAGCTCATGTCATGTGGTGATGTCATCTTTCCCTCCTTGTCCTCTTCTCATTGGTTGGGTGACATCACTCTCTCTAATCCCTTTGATTAACTTCCTAATTGTTTGCCTAATGACCGCTGATCTGTTATACGGTTCGCTTAACTTTCGTTCTCGTTTATCGTTTGAAGGATCATACCCGAGATCTTATTACTTAGGTTCCCTTAACATTTCTCAATACATTATATTCCTTTTTATGATCCTCTACTATAATCCTTTAATTTAAATCCTTTTTATCCTGTTACCTTATACTCAATTCTCTCCGTATCTAGTGTATTTCCGGGAAAATCAAAGTGTTCGGATTTGGATTCTGACGATCTTTATATACACTTATATCCCATATAAAGTACTAATAAAATCTCAGAATATTCATATCAGAACCCCTACATAGTGTGGCATGAAAAGTTTTCTCATTCAGCAAAAAAACTATTCATAAGGGTTTCAAAATTTCCCAAAAATTGGGGTTATTACAACTCATCTAATGAATTGCCATTCAGGTAACCAACTCTGAATCTTGAAAATTTGCCAGCTTTTATAGTTAGACAGTGTTCATCCTTAGAAAGTCTGCTCATCCCCTTTGCCTTGAGCTCATTTGATCTTTGTTTCTTCTACATATCTTCTATCCTTTTCTTTCTTTTCAGGCTATTCTCTTGCATTTCTTTCATCCCTTTCTCTCACCCATACATATAATACAGCTTTCAAAGCCCTTATAATAGTGTCCTTGTCTCTCATCAAGCTGATCACTCATTTGAATTCTGTGGTTGAAAGTGTATCCATTAGGTTACTGCCAAGTAAAGTGAAAGTACCATCATCAAAATATATCATGATTTCTTTATAAGATACAATCCAGAATGACTATTTCTTCAGCCAGCTGTTGAAAGTATTCTTCATCTGTGATGCACCAATTTAGTTGCAAAAAATCAGATTGATCATAACAGTTCCAGGTAGCCCTTTTAGTAACCTGCACTTTCTTTGGTTTTCTTCCAACAGATTTGTAATGAGTTTTGACTGGTGGCTTGAATGAGGGTAGGTTTGTGATTTTCTTCAAGGTGGATTGACTGGATGTGATTGGTATTTTAAGTAGGGTGTTTGCAGTTAGTTTGAAAAAGAACTTGAGCTTTGAGGTCAAGGATAGTTGAATGTTTGAGCTTATAGGTTTAATGGTTTGAGCATGTTGGATTTGGATTGACTGGACATTTTTCTTTGGTTATGAACCGTCATCCTTCTTCTTCATTCTTCTCTCATCACCCTTCTTCTCATCATTTCCTTCCTTCTTGGCATCTCCTTTACTGCCAGTTGCCTTAGAGAATTGAC
The DNA here is from genome assembly GCF_009905375.1 of Apium graveolens. Classification (NCBI taxonomy): domain Eukaryota; kingdom Viridiplantae; phylum Streptophyta; class Magnoliopsida; order Apiales; family Apiaceae; genus Apium; species Apium graveolens. Next base: position 225,313,642 of record NC_133652.1, read on the forward strand.
TTGGATTTGAGCCAGAAGGTTTTTGATCATCTTTCTTCTGCTCATCATCATCCAAATCATCCTTATTGATTTGAGTTTTGGGAAAATTGGCTTCAGAATTTCTCAAGTATCTCCCAAACAACTTAATCATTTCTTCATCTTCAACAGTCTTATACTACTTAGTCTTCAAGTTTGTCTCTACTGTCATAATCAGCTTTTTTTTTGCCATGACACATTGCTTAGGAATTTGGAAGTGTTTACAATGTTTTGTGGTTGGACAGATGTATACTACTCCCTTGCTTGGCTGTAAATATGCTTCTGGAAAAGCAGCTACTTGAGCTTTCTTCAATTCTGTTAGCAAGAGAGTGTCTTCTTGAATCACTCTGTTAACTTTATTTATCAGAATGTCCAACTCAGATGCCCTTCTAGTTATGAGATAGTTAAGGGATACCTGTATACACTTGTCTACCCCTGAGTCATTTATGTTCATCACAATTCTTTTCTCCTGAAAATTATCCCTTGTCACCAAGATCACCCTTATAAAATTTATTGTCTTGTCCAAGGCCTTCTTGTATGTGAAGAAGTTGTTGTTTAGAGAAGTCCTGATATTCTTAAGCAATTCATCAAATTCCCTGCTCAGACTAGGTCCCTCAGCTGCTTTGATAAGCCTCTCCATGCCAATATCAACTTCTTGAGATTTGCCTTTATTAGTAGCTTGAACAGCTCAGGTAGATGATCTTAATAACCTAGCCTCTATCTCCCCCTTAGTCTTGTTAGCAGGCAAGATGAGAGGTATAGGGATTTCAGGCCTCACAGCTTCTGGAAGTGCATATAGTAGGATGTTGAGTACACCCATGATGGATCCCAAAGATACTAAATTTTGCATTTGGAGGTGCTTGTGAGTCCAGGGTTTGGGTATCAGCCTGTTGACTTGCCACCATTGTTGTGAGTTGTGATACTTGATTTGTCAAGGACTTATTAGCTTATTGCAGAGTGGAGACTTGAGTTTGGAGAGCTTGGATCTGCAAGTTGGTTGATGTAGAGATGGGTTGTTGAGAGCTTGAAGTGAGAGAAGTTCCAAATGTTGCTTGAACATCCTCCTTGATTCCTTCTATCAGAAGAGCAGATGGCTCATATCTACTTTGATGAAGTTAATTCAGCTTGAGTCTTGTATCATTTGAGTTTGTGATGTGCTGCTAAATCACTTCATGCAAAGTTACAAAAGATTGCCTTAGATTTTTGACACTGGCATCCACTGTAGTTAGATCAAATCTTGCCATTTGTTCTACAAAAGTCTTAAATTTTGATTAGATCTCAACTTGTGAAGGGATAATCTCATCCATTTTCTCCCTTACCATCTTTCTGATTTTATCTTGATGACCATTCAAAGTCACTTGTAGTGCTTTACCAAAGAGGTGAAAAGCTTTGATTTGAGCCTTGTAGATTTCATTGACTGCATCATACACTTCTTGTGGAGTGAGGACCTTGGCATTAGTCCCCAAAATGGTGACATATTCCTCTCTGAATCTTTCCAAGACCTAATCCATCTCCAATGCGAAGTCTTTAGAAAGTCAAGCATCCACATTGTCATCATGCTCAGCTTCATTCACTATATTCTGTTTTTGCTTCTCAACATCTTCATTATAAGTGAGCAGAATTGTCTGATATTCTTGATTTATCATATATGTAGTGAGCAGATGCTGTGTGATGTTTGCAAGGCCTGAAAGTTGATCAACCAGAAGGTCATCTATTATGGTTGGTTGGGATTGAGCATTTTGTAACCACTGTTGGATTGGGTGAGATGGTTGTTGTGAAGGATTGGATGTTGGAGGAATATTTGCAGGTTATGAAGTGGAGGGTATATCTGTAATAGAACCACCTATGACAGATGTCATGGTTTGACTCACAGGTTGAAGTGTGGTTTTGACAGTTTGTTGTTCTCCACTTATGGTGGGAACCTCCATTGGAATTGGAGGGGATTTACTAGGTTACTGTCATGTACTCTAGTCTCAAACCCTTGTGTTTCTTTCCAAACACTGTCACTTGAAAGTGATGTACTTGCCTCCCCATAGTAGGATCATTGGCAATTGACTCCTAGCTTCAATTATGAGTGCAATCTCAGCTAGGATTTTGAGGGGAGTTGTTCCTGCAAGAGGAACCTTCAATTGAATTAGAGATGATTTATATAGCTCCCCCTCAGGAGTACTACCCTCAGACCTTACAACCTATGAAGGTTGATTTGCACATGAAGGTGCATTGGAAACTGTTAGGGATAAAAAACTAAGGTTATTATTTGTTGTATTTATTGCTAAGGTTCGGGAGCTCAAGGCCTTTAATGGCTGCTCTCGTGTTTCGTAGCTTAACTCTACCTTTACGAGATGCCTACGTATCTCTGTGAATTAGAGAATCAAGCCAAAAAACGTAGTTCTAATTTGTGGGGTGAGGCCCCTTATATAGATGCTGGTGGTCCTTGAATTGGACCTGATATAGGAGACCTGGTGGGCGAGTCTCATAAATAGTAGGAAACTGATTCCTTATCCTTTTAGGTCCCTCTGAGGCTAATCTGCAAGGATTTATATCCTTATCGAGACTCTTCTCAATAGCTGATTTTTTCCTTATTAATTAATTACGAAATTAATTAATATTCAGGGTTTTTGGGCCTTCTTTGTTCCATCAGGCCTGATCAATGTGTTGACCTTTTTGGTCTGAATGTCATACATCTTCTTATTGGGCCTTGCAGCCCAAACCATTTATAATTACTGTAATATTTAATTATGTAATCTGGGTTTATTTATCCCTATCATTTGGCCCCCAACTTTTGGGAAACCGTATAAGATTTCGCGAAAGTTAAGTTCATTTTTTCCCTTACAGGGTATCGTTTTGCGTAAAGTGTGGAGCGACCTACACGTTTACAACGATTTGCCTTGTGCGCGGCTCCAGGGCTTGTTAAAAAACTTCCCTCCCTATTTTCTTACCTTCTCCCTATTTTTAGGAATTTTATGGTATTTTTTCAGGAATTTTCCCTTTTTCCCGGGATTTTTCCAAATTTTCTGCAATTTTCCACAAATGTTTTCAAATTTCCAGCCCTTTTTCGACCAGGATCCTAGTCGAAATTTCGACCTGGATCCTAGTCGAATTTTGGGCCACCTTTGTAATCCTGGTCGAAAGACTTCGACTAGGATCCACGACCTGGATTTTGACCAGGATCCTAGTCGAGCCTTCGACCTGGATCTAGGTCGAAAATTTGTCCTTGTTTTGATTCCTGGTCGTAAGGTTTCGACTAGGATTCACGACCTGGATTTCGACCAGGATCCTAGTCGAACCTTCGACCTGGATCTAGTTCGAAAATTCTGTGCTTATTTGCTTCCTGGTCGATAGATTTCGACTAGGATTCTCGACCTGGGCTTCGACCAGGATCCTAGTCGATTCTTTGACCTGGATTTAAGTCTAGGTTCCTGTACCCCATACTTGAAAAATGTTGTGTTTGATTCGACCTCAATTTTGATCTTGGTTTCGACCTCAATCCAGTTCAATTATATCCGTAATTTTCGGGTATCTGATCGAAAGATTTCGAGCAGGATCATGATTTGAAATTCGACCTGAATCCTGGTCTTTTATACCCGTTATTTTCGGGTGTCTGTTCGAAAGATTTCGAGCAGGATTCACGATTTGAAATTCAACCTGAATCCTGATCTTTTATTCCCATTATTTTCGGGTGTCTGTTCGAAAGATTTCGAGCAGAATTCACGACTTGAAATTCGACCTGAATCCTGGTCTTTTTGGGCTTCCTTCTTATCCAATTTGGATTGGGCTTCTGTTTGGGCCTAATCTTCTTTTTGGGCCTTATATCTTTTAGGGCTTCGATTTGGGCCTTGCATTTTTCCAAATCCTAATTGGATTTGGGCCTTCTGTCTTCCAAATCTTAATATGGGCTTTTAAACTTCTATTGGGCCTCTTATTAATCTAGGCCTTAATATATCAAAAACTCTGAGTGGGCCTCTTATTAATCTGGGCTTAACATATCCAAAATATTCAGAATTCTCTGGAATTTTATTTAATTTCTTCCGAATTCCCTTGGAATATTCTGGAATGTTCCATTTTCTGGGCTTTTTTTTTTGGGCCTCTATCCTTACTGGGCTTTTTTTCCCTTCAACTTCACTTTTCCTCCTATATAAAGGAGTGAGTAAAATCTACTGCTCCTCACTTTCTCATTTCTAAATTATTCTGCTTTCTTCTTCTATCAAGAATCTCAGAGCAATAACAGTAAGTCGGAGTATCTTAAGCCCCAAAGCCTTTCTTAGGAGCATTACTTCAGGTAAGATTTCTCCCTTTACTTCTTGTGCTTGTTTTTGCATAGTTTGCGCTTTTAAAATTATTTCTTCATGTGCCCTTTTTTCAGATGGCTGATAAGAAAATGACTCGTTTGGCCAAGATGAACGTGGCCAGAAAGTCCAATGAATTCCCTATTCGATCAAGGTACACTTCCTTGATCGATATGATCAACACCCGAGGCGATGAGTACCCGTCCGATGCGCATCTGGACGCGCACGACCATATTAGTTCCTTGCGGGATGCAAAGGAGCTGGAAAAGTTGAGTAGCTGTTTCAGAATCAAGGATCCTTTCAAACTGGTTCTTGCAGGTCCGGCCGACAGGGCCTGTCAGTGGATGAAGGATGCATTATGCGTCTACAGGGATACTCTACGGGCAGGTATCAGACTTTCCTTCCACCCATTTATCCCCGTACTGCTAGCTGATGTGGGCATCAGCCCTTGCCAACTGCCCTTTAATTCTTGGAGGCTCATTCTGTGTTATCTGTCGCAATGCGCCAAGCACAATGTCCCCACTTTTGTTGCTGTTTTCAGAAAGATTTTTCAGTTCAAGAACAGCCCTGATAAGAATCCGGGTTGGGTTTCTTTAAACCAACGCCCAACTATTCCCCATATAGTGAACGGGAAGTCCATCCCCGACAACAATTTGGGGTGGAAAAAAGATTTTTTGTTCGTCATTTGGGAGGGTGGCGATTGGGGCACCCTATTCCGCTTATCTTTTGGGCTAGTTGTGGATGGGAGCCCAAATGATATTACTTTGTCTGAGGAGGAGACCAGAGATTTCAATCTCCTCACGCAAGATAATGGGACTTCCCATTCATGGGACCTTATCAGGAAGACCGTTCTTGTAGAATGTGGCCTTTCTCCCGTCCCTAAGAAGAGTACATTTCCTTTCTTATCTAGCTCTTTTTATTTCCTTTATTTTCTATTTTGTTGATTCCTCAACTTACTTATCTCATTTATTGCAGTGGCTGAGAAAATAGAGGAGGCTACAAAGCCTAAAGACCTGGAGACAACCAGGATGAAGCGTGCGGGAAAGGTCTTTAAAGACCTGCGCCTTGGGGATCGCTTCCCGGAGTTCCTACTCCAAGCAATGGAACCAGGCGAGGAAGGCCCCAGCCAAGTTTTGCGCACCAAGCAGAAGCCAGGGTCTTACTTTCAACCTGCTTGGGGAATCCGGGGCAAGGATTCAATTGTTGGCAGCACAACGCTTGCCAAGGAATGGTCTAAGCATTCCATCTCCCCGGTCGACTATCAAGACTTTGTCCTTCAACAGGACTTAGAGGGGAACGAGCTTTTTGGAGCTCAGGCTTTAGCGAAGGTACGTCTTTTTCTTTTGCCCTTCATAGTTGCCTTTTTAATTTTCTTGTCTCATACTCTTGCTGTGTTTCTTGTAGGTGAATGCCCATTTTCAGGGGGTGATTCACCAAGGCAAGGCTTGGAAGGTTGGCCTGGAGGACGCGAACAAGAAGTTGGAGGAGGCCAACCAAAGAATAGAGGCCCTTGAAGCCCAACTTGCCTCTTCCACTTCTGACCTGGAAACGGCCCGGGCCGAAAATGTTATCCTGAAGGCTCAAAAGGATAAAGCCTTTGACGGCTGGATGGACACTCAAGAGTTTAAGGACTTAATGGTGGAGCATGATGCCCTCCTACACCTAGTTAGCTATAAGGAAGGCTGGGATGCTTCTGTAGAGGCCATTCAGGATGAATTTCCAGAAGTTTTCGAATAGTCCTCCTTCCCTTGCCCTGTGCGAGTTCCAGCACTTGGGGGTGTTATAGACAAGCTCGCTGACCTGGTCAAGGACGGCCCATCGGGGAGCCAAGGCCAAAAGAGGAAGGAGCTTGAGTCCAGCTCTGGAAAGGAGGAAGCTTCTTCTGAAGAGGAGTCTGAGCTCGTTGCAAAGAAGGTCAGGGTGGAAGAGCCTCCTAGGGTAGCGCCTCAGAAACCAGCGTCTCCTGTAGCATCCAAAGTGTCCGAAGACAGTTCTGATGGAACCTCTACGGGGACTTCCGAGGGGACGACTGAGACATCCGAGGGGACGACTGAGACATCCGAGGAGACTTCGGATAGTGGTTCCAACGAATCCCAGCCTTCCAAGGCCTAAGTTTTTTTTTATGTATTTCTTCTTTATTAGACAATGTTTGAACTTTGTAATTGACTTTTCACATTTCGTCCAAGTATCGACGTATTTCTCTCTTGATTTTTTAAACTCAAGTTTATAACTTGGTTTTATCTTTCATAAAGCAATCAAATCTAATAGGCCAAGATTAAGTCGAAGATTTTATATTATAACTTGGTATTCTGGATACCTTACATAAGATGGGTTCAACCCTGATAAACATATTTTTTATATAGAAAAAACCCTAAACAAGCAAAGCTTCAAGGTGCTTTTAAACCTACTTGTCATACTGACAAGTGAGAATCGTACTTTAACTATCTCACACATAGTAAACCTTCAGGTTTTGTGCATGCCAAGTTCTCGGGACTTCAAAACCATCCATAGTCTCCAGCTTGTAGGTTCCTCTACCCTGAACGCTCTTGACTTTGTACGGCCCTTCCCAATTTGGGGCAAGCTTCCCTTTCTGCCCTATACCAGAAGCTTCCACTTTCCTCAAAACTAAATCACTTTATTTGAAGAATCTTTTTTTAATCCTTAGGTTGTAGTAGAACAAAGCTTTTTTATGATATTCCACTATCTTCGCATGTGCCTTATCTCATACTTCATCAATTAGATCCAGGGCCAACCTTTGCCCTTCTTCATTTTCCTCAGCATTGAAAGTTTGAATCCTGGGGGAGGAATGGGATATCTCTACGGGAACAACTACTTCGGCACCATATGCTAACATGAAGGGAGTTGCTCCAGTCGTGACTCTACAGGTAGTCCTATAGGCCCATAGTATAGGGAGTATTTCATCCACCCATTTATTCCTTGACTTCTCGATCCTCATCTTTAGTCCATCCAGGATTATTCAGTTTGACACTTCTGCTTGCCCATTCGCTTGCGGGTGGGCCACAGATGTGAATCATAACTCGATTTCATTTTCCTCACAATACTTCTTGAATTCCTCGTTATTGAACTGTGTTCCATTGTCAGTGACTAGGATGCGGGGAATTCCATACCGGCACATAATACTTTCCCACAGGAATTGTGCAACCTGCTTAGTTGTGATCTTGGCCAAGGGCTTGGCTTCAATGGTGAAATAATCAATGGCAACAATCAGAAACTTCCTTTGTGTCATGGCCATGGGGAAAGGCCCTAATATATCCATTCCCCACATAGCAAAGGGGATGGGCGAGTTGATAGAGGTTAGCATCTCGGGAGGTTGTCTAACAACTGGTGCGTGCTTCTGACAATGGTCACATTTTTTCACATATTCTTTGGCATCAGCCATCATTTTTGGCCAATAGAAGCCTAAACGGGTTATCTTATGAGCCAAGGCCCTGCCCCCAAGTGTTGCCCACATATGCCTTCATGTACGTCTTCAAGAGCCATGTGAGCCTCATCAGGCCTGAGATATCTTAAGTAGGGAACCACGAAAGATCTCTTATACAAAATTCCATCTATTAAAGAGTATCTTGGTGCTCGAACAGCCAATTTTCATGCTTCAGTAGCATCGTTAGGTAACCAGCCGGTTTGAATGTGAGCCTTAATGGGATCAATCCATGACGTCCCCAGGCCTATAGGAGCCACAAGCTTAATATCAATGCTCCGTGTTTTCAGAACGCGATAGTATACACTTCCAGAACTTTCTTCCATTTCAGACGAAGCAAACTTTGATAACGCATCTGCCTTAGCATTTTCATCCCTTGGAATGTGCTCAATATGGCATTCATCAAATTGGGTCATCACAGCCCTTACTAGGCAGACATATTTAGCCATCATATCATCCCTTGCCTCAAACTCTCCCTTCACCTGGGATACGACCAACTTCGAGTCTCCACAGACTTTTAAGTTATTGACTCTAAGTGTCCCTGCTAAGCCAAGACCAGCTATCAGAGCTTCATATTCTGCCTCATTGTTTGTGGTTGGGAAGTCTAACTTCATAGAATACTCAATTAAGAACCCATTAGGGCTTTGTAAAACCAAACCTGCTCCACTTGAATTCGTTTTTGATGCTCCATCAAAATAGAGAACCCAGTATTCTTTTTCCTTATTAACCTTTTCTTTATCCCCCTTATCAACTTCCTTATCTTGAGATATGCTATCTTCCTGCCCCCGACTTCTTGGTTGGGTATGGTACATTCCACCACGAAGTCAGCTAGTGCCTGGGCTTTTATTACCGTTCGTGGATTATACTTGAGATCGAACTCTCCCAGCTCTATTGCCTACTTGATCAATCTCCCACTTGCCTTGGGACTGTGAATGATATTTCTCAGGGGCTGATTCGTTAGCACCTCAATTTGATGAGCTTGAAAGTAAGGACGCAGCTTTCTCGAAGCCATTACCAAGGCTAGAGCAAATTTCTCAATAGTTGAATAATTTAACTTAGCACCATGCAGAATTTTGCTGACATAGTATACGGGTTTCTGGACTTTCAGTTCCTCCTTAACCAATACAGCGCTCAAGGCACTCTCTGAGACAGCTAAGTACAAGAATAAAACTTCATTCAAAACTGGCTTGGCCAACAACGGGGCATGCACCATATATTTCTTCAATTCTTTGAAAGCCTTCTGGTTTTCCTCACTCCATACAAAGTCCTTAATGTTTTTTAGTGACTTAAAGAATGATAGGCACTTGTCTCCTGACTTAGAGATGAATCGTCCCAAAGCAGCAACCCTTCCTGTGAGCTTCTGAACATCCTTGATATTTTTTGGCGGTTCCATGTCCAGGATTGCCTTTATTTTATCGGGGTTAGCCTCGATCCCTCTCTTGGAGACCATTAATCCCAAAAAATTTCCAGACCCTACTCCGAAAGCACACTTTATAGGATTTAACATCATCTTGTGGTACCTCAGGACCTCAAAGGCTTCCCTCAAATGGGCTATATGATCAGTCTTTACTAGACTCTTGACTAACATGTCATCAACATAGACTTCCATAGTCTTGCTAATAAAATCCTTAAAAACTTTATTTACCAACCTTTGATAGGTGGCTCCTGCATTCTTGAGACCAAATGCCATAATAAGATAACAATAAACACCAAAGTCAGTGATGAATGATACCTTTGGGATGTCATCCTTGTGCATCTTGATCTGATTGTATACACTAAATCCATCCATAAAGCTCAGCATTTCATGCCCAGCAGTGGCATCTATCAAGGTATCGATCCTTGGTAACGGAAAACAGTCCTTAGGACAGGCATCATTTAGATCAGTGAAGTCCACACACATCCTCCATTTTCCATTAGCCTTCTTCACCATTACAGGGTTTGCTAACCACTCTGGAAATTGAATCTCCTCAATGAAACCAGCCTCCAAGAGCTTCTCCACTTCCTGTTTTATAGCTTCCTGCCTTTCTGGAGCAAAACTTCTTTTCTTTTATTTTACCGTCTTCCGGTTTGGGTCCACATTCAGCTTGTGAGTAATCAATTCCGGGTCTATGTCTGGCATATCCGCCGCTGACCATGCAAAAACATCACTATTTTCTTGCTAAAATTTCACCAATTTCCCTCTAAAAGGCTCCTCGAGCGTTGCTCCAATAAAAGTCACCTTCCCAGGATCTTCAGGGGCCAAAGGAATTGAAACCAAGTCTTCTGCTGGCTTTCCCCTTTTCTCATCATTCTCTCGGATATCCAGATCTTCAATAGGAAGAACCTGCCCCCCAACTCCATCTGCCCTCAAAGAGGCCACATAGCAGCTTCTAGCCATTTTTTGATCTCCTCTTTCTTCTCCAATCCCATCTCGAGTCGAGAACTTCATAACTGAATGATAAGAAGAAGGGACTGCCTTGAAGGCATGTATCCCTGTTCTTCACACGATAGCGTTGTAGGTCGAACTAGCCTTCACCACCACAAAGTCCAACATCTGAGTTGTTTGCCTTAGTTCCTGTCCTATGGTTGTTGGCAACTTGATTATTCCTTCTACGGGGCATTCCAATCCTGCGAATCCATATATCGGCATGTCGGTTGGGGTCAATTGAGAGTCATTATATCCCATCCTTAAAAAGGTGTCATGGAGCAAAATATCCACTGAAGTACCATTATCCACAAGGACCCTTCTTACCGGGCTGTTCCCTATTCTAGGGGTTATGACCAACGGGTCGTCATGGGGAAATTTCATACCCTCCAGGTCAGAATCATCAAAAGACATTGTTATTCCTGCCTGGCCCTCTTCGGGGCTTCCCTAACAATATGCATAACTTCTCGAGCATACGCTTTCCTGGAGTTCTTGGATAACCCAGCAGCAGTTGGTCCTCCAAAAATTATGTTGATCACAGGCCCTTGGGAGCGCGGTCCCCTGAAAATTGTATTTATCACCGGTCCCCTAGGTTGGGGATTTCGCCCCTGATCTTCTTGATCTCTCCTTCGGTCATCAAAGTTCGTTCTCACGTTGTTGCTTCTATCTCCTCCTTCTCCAGTATATTTGTTCAATCTTCCTTTTCGAATTAGAAACTCAATTTCATCTTTCAGTTACCTACACTCATCGGTGTCATGACCAACATCTTTGTGAAATCTGCAATATTTGCTCTTATCTAGCTTGGCAGGATCAGCCTTCAAGGGCTTAGGCCAACGAATATCTATATCTTTCTCGATCTCCATCAAGATCTGGCTTCTAGGAGCATTTAGCTTAGCGTATTCAGTGAACTTTTGCCCAGGTCCTCCCTTCTTGGGGGTTGAATCAGGGTTTTACTCGGTTCTAGGATACTTGTCCTTAGCGATATACTCCAGATCAGTTTTCCGCTTCTTGCCTCCAGTGGGCTCATTACTCACTACGGTCTGTCTCATGCTTTCTTCCACCTTTATGTACTTCCCTGCCCTATCCTGGAGCTGCAACATGCTTTCAGGGGGGCGTTTGGCCAAGGACATCTTGAAAAACTCATCCCTAGTTCCTTGTTACAGTGCTATCATAGCTACCTTATCATCAAGGTCTGGGACTTTTAAAGCTTCCTTTGTGAAATGATTCATATAATCTCTTAAGGATTCCTTTGTTCCCTGCACAATGCTCATAAGAGATGCTGAGCTTTTCTCATGAACTCTCCTACTGATGAATTGCTTAATAAAAGCCTGACTTAATTCTTTGAACGAACCAATAGAGTTTGGGGGCAAGCGACTATACCACCTTTGAGCCATACCCGACAGGGTTTGAGGAAAGGCCCGACACTTAATATCATCATTCACGGGTTGCAACAGCAGTGCATTAGAGAAGGTTCTGACATGATTAGCGGGATCTCCCGTGTCGTTATAAGCTTTTATATTTGGCATCTTGAACTTCCTTGAGATATGGGCATTCATTATATCTTCAGTGAAGGGTGGAGTAGGATCATCAGGATCTCCAAGGGGAAGAAGATTGCTTGGATCAGCCCTTGGGACAACAGCCCATCTCTGCACTGGACCATCCAGGTCTATGATGGGAGCAGGATTTCTCCCCCTAGGAGGTGCTGGGGGTCTGGTGGTCTGGTGCGCCTCCAGGTCACGCCTCAGCCTTTGAATCTCAGCCTCGTGAGCCCTGATTCTTTCCTGCACTTCTTGAGGATTCGTCCCTTGGGTGCTTTGAGGGCGTTGGCTACCATCAACCATCAGCTCTTTGCCTGCATGTCTCCTTCTTGGGGCTACTTCATCATCCGAAGATTCGGAGTCTCTCTCAGTGTAAGGACCAGAAAATTCCTGATCCTCAGGGATAGGAGCAAAACCCCGTATGTATGGGGCGATCGCCCTCGTGCTTCACTTCGCCCAGCATGTCCGCTTCCTCCAACCTCAGGGTAAAGGGGCATCCCATAAGGGGGGTTAGTAGTAACAACAGTTGAATATTCATACCCGATGGGTCGAGAATTCACAGGTGCATGTACTTGTTGAACTTGAGGATTTGTACCTTGAGTAACTGAAGGGATCGTCCCTTATTGTTGAGGTTCAGTTGCCCCTATCTGGGCTTCTCCTTGCGTGGTTGCATAAGTTGAATGAGGAGGTACCTCCACAGTTGAAGAAATCACCTGGGTTGTCCCCGTTGGTATTCCTCCTCGAAGGGCTCTAACTGTTCTCCGTGTATTCGCCATGGTTATTGTTGTGCTTTCACACAGACGGCGCCAAATGTTATGGATAAAAAACTAAGGTTATTATTTGATGTATTTATTGCTAAGGTTCGGGAGCTCAAGGCCTTTAATGGCTGCTCTCGTGTTTCGTAGCTTAACTCTGCCTTTACGAGATGCCTACGTATCTCTGTGAATTAGAGAATCAAGCCAAAAAATGTAGTTCTAATTTGTGGGGTGATGCCCCTTATATAAATGCTGGTGGTCCTTGAATTGGACTTGATATAGGAGACCTGGTGGGCGAGTCTCATAGTTAGAATGGACTTTGGAGTCCAAAATAGTAGGAAACTGATACCTTATCCTTTTAGGTCCCTCTGAGCCTAATCTGCAAGGATTTATATCCTTATCGGGACTCTTCTCAATAGCTGATTTTTCCCTTTTTAATTAATTACGAAATTAATTAATATTCAAGGTTTTTGGGCCTTCTTTGTTCCATCGGGCCTGATCTGGTCCACCAGGCCTGATCAATGTGTTGACCTTTTTGGTCTGAATGTCATACATCTTCTTATTGGGCCTTGCAGCCCAAACCATTTATAATTACTGTAATATTTAATTATATAATCAGGATTTATTTATCCCTATCAGAAACTATCATAGGGTCTTCAATAAAAACTGATGAAACCCCTGTGTTTGTGTTGGTGTCATCAAGGTCTACCCCAGCATGTGGCCTCTCACCAACTAAAATTGGTTCCTGGGTGGTGAGCATAGTTTCATGAACTATGTCACTTGAAGTTGACAACACTTGAGAATTAGATCCAAGTGCTTCATTATATGAAGAAGAAATTTGAGAAATTAGAGTTTGAATTTCCGAGTTAAGTTTTGGCAGCTCCCCCTGAATGAATGAGGGAGCTTCAAGAGATGTGCTATCTTTATGTGTGCCATCCTTATTTCTCCTTTTATACTCTTGAATTTGTTCAAGTATTTGTGCAGACTCTTTACAAGGTAGGTGCATTAGGGTGGATGCTTTGTTCAATAGAGACACCCTGTTGAGAGGATGCCTCTAGAGTCTGTTTAAGTCCATATTTTATAACTACATCCTTTTGGGAGGATGCATATGTGGCTTGAGTGGTTAGCTAAGTTTGTTTCACCTTCTTTGTTTTATTGACCAAGGGTGACTCTTGTTCTGTTTGGTCCTCACCACTCTCATTTATTATTGCTAAAGGTGCATGCTTTCTCTTCTTTTTACTCACTTCACCCTTTTGAGAAGATAAAATGGTTGGTTTCCTAGCTTCCAATGGTAAGGAAGAAAGGGTCTCAGTATGAGAAGATCCCTGTTGATGTTCCTGTATTTGTTTTTCCACAGGTACATGAACCATTACTGCACTAGATGTAATAGTAGACCTCATGTCAGACATGGGGTAAGGGTAAGTCCTAAATATCTCCAACATAAATGGAGTGATTTTGAGACTTAAAGTTACCTTATTCTTTGTAGTAAGTGAACCAAATAAAATTTTGGACACTTGCTTACAATTGCCTATTTTTGTCCTATCTATACCATTAAGAAAATGAATGTATTGAACTTTATGATTTAAAGTAGACATTATAAACCTAGGAAAAAATATTTCCTTACCTCTTGTAGCTAGGGGCCTTGTGAGCCTGGTGCTAAGTTCTTCTAGGATCAATAGACCAACATTTAGGTGTTTGTTGTGAGTTATGGAGAACACCGGCTTCTGGACCATACTTAAAATATTATCATATCCTATCTTTCTGCAAGTGAAGGCCCTCACAACGGAATCAAACAAGAAAGACCATTCCATCCTTAGGAACTTTTTATTCAGACTAGCTAGATTGATTCTTTCACTATAGTTGATGAAGTCTATGAACTCAGCTTGCCCATCCTGTGTTGGAACCTCCACCAAATTCTCAATTGGAATGCCCAAAGCTTGATTCACATCTTGCTTATTAAACTCCACATGTTGGCCTCCAATAGGGCAGTTCACCACCATAGACATAGAGTTGTCATGCACAACTGTCCTCATTACAGCTTTTATCCAAAATTCATGCAGAATATCCAAGTAAAGGATTTGATTAGCAGTTAGAGCTCCTACAAGATAGGACGCATACAAAAATTTAACAAACCCCTTAAAAAAGTCAGGAGCTTGATTTGCATCTGTGAAAGCAAGATAGTCGGTTCCATCCTTGGGGATTGCAACTCTAATATTGTTTAGTGCCATTATAGAGGAGTAAAATTATGTGGGTACGAACAATTAGAGAGAAAGAGTTTGAAATAAGAGAGAGCGATAGAAAATTGGAAAAATTAGGTCACTTAGAGATCTCGAAGGCGCAAAGAGGTGTATGTCGAGATGTCTGGGTATTTATAGTAAAAGGTAAATGACTTATCGAGAACTAAAAATGGATATTTGGAATTTGGTTATCAAGAAGTCATATTGAGAGAATAGATAAATATCGATATGTCATTTTCCTGACTCTTATCGAGAACTAGAAAATGACTTCTCGAGATGTCCAATAAACACCCAGTTTGTCCAGAGTGGACTAAATGTTTCCAATTTTTATATGAATAAATCAAAATAAAATCATAAATATTTTGTCAAAAGTATTTTACAAAAATAATTAATTGAATTAAATTATCTCAGTTCTGAGTTATTAATAAGTCTAAAATTTATACTTGTAGAGAATTATGTGAGTTAACACTTATAGAGAACTCTACAATGACTTATCGATAAGTCATATTAAAGCTTGTCTAGAAGTCCTTCGAGAAGTAAGAAAAATGACTTATCGAGAACTCACTCGAGAAGTCTTAAAATGGCTTGTCGAGAAGTCAGTTAGACTTATCGAGAACTCAGTTCTATAAATACTTTTGTTCTTTTTGACTCTGTCTTGTGCTAATCTTACATATTGAAAATGTAAATCAACATTTAGACAGTTTTCTTTGAATTGATAAATTCCAAGCTAAATTTTGAATTTTGAAAAATAAATATACAGAGATTTCTGAAATATTTATAACTCATATTCCAGTTAATTTCCAATTAAATCAAATTAATTTTGATTTACTAGAATTTAATCTGCTGCAAAATATTAGCTGAGAAGAGCCTTTATGATGAAGAATTTAGCATTCCAATTTTACCTACAATTCTAGTGAAACTTGCTTCATTCAAAGGTTTAGTAAAAATGTCAGCGAATTGTTTTTCTGTTGGAATAAAAATAAGCTTAATGGTACCATTTGCAGCATGTTCTCTAATAAAATGGTACCTTACATCAATGTGCTTTGTTCTAGAGTGATCAACCGGATTAGCCACAATAGATATAGCACTAGTATTGTCACACATAATTGGAATTTTGTGTAACACTAGACCATAATGCATTAGTTGATTTCTAATCCAAAGCACTTGAGCACAACAACTTCCAGGAGCTATGTATTCGGCCTCAGCTGAGGAAATTGACAAAGATTGTTATTTCTTGCTATACCAGGATACAATTCTTTATCTAAGAAACTGACAGCTTCCACTAGTATTCTTCCTGTCAACCCTGCATCCAGCAGAATCTGCATCTCTGTATCCAACAGCTTCAAAACTTGTTCCCTTAGGATACCATAATCCCAAGTTAGGAGTTCCCTTCAAATATCTGAAAATATTCTTAACATCCATCAAAAGTGATTCTTTTGGATTGGCTTGAAATCTTGCACACAGACATGTTACAAACATGATGTTCGTGCTACTAGCAGTCAAACACATCAAAGATCCAATCATTCCTCTATAACCTAAAATGTCTACACTTTTCCCTTTCTTATCTTCATCCAAATTAGTAGGTGTAGATACAGGTGAACAATCAACCATACCAAACTTCTTCAATAAATCCTTGACATACTTAGTTTGGCTGATGAAACTTCTGTCACTTCTTTGACTGACTTGAAGTTCAAGAAAGTAACTAAGTTCTCCCATCATACTCATTTCATATTCACTCTGCATGAGCTTTGAGAATCTTTGACATAACTTTTCATTAGTTGAACCAAATATGATATCATCCACATAGATCTGAACTAGGATCATATCATTACCATGCTGCTTGTAGAAGAGGGTCTTGTCAATTATACCTCTAGTGAATCAATGTTTGATCAAAAAATTTGATAGTGTGTCATACTAAGCTCTAGGTGCTTGCTTTAGTCCATAGAGAGCATTGAGTAATTTGTACACAAAGTTTGGAAATTCTGGATCTTCAAAGCCAGGTGGTTATTGTACATAAACTTCTTCTTCCAACTCACCATTAAGGAATGCACTCTTACATCCATTTGATACACCTTAAAATTTGAGTGTGCAGCAAATGCAAGAAAGATCCTTATTGCTTCAAATCTTGCAACTGGAGCAAAAGTTTCATCATAATCAATTCCTTCCTCTTGTGGGTAGCCTTTTTGCAACCATCCTTGCTTTGTTTCTGGTGACAATCCCATTTTCATCCATTTTGTTCCTGTACACCCACTTTGTTCCAATTATACTTCTATTTTTTGGTGCAGGAACCAGCTTCCAAACTTTGTTTCTTTCAAACTAATTTAGCTCCTCTTGCATAGAAGATATCCAACCAGGATCAAGCAGAGCTTCCTCAGTTTTCTTAGGCTCAACTTGTGAAAGAAAACATGCATGAAGACATTCATTTGCAGTTGCACTTATAGTCCTCACTCCAACAGTTGGATCACCAATAATTGCTTCTCTTGTGTGACTCATAACCTACTTCCTGGTGTGAGCTTGTTGACTTGAGTTTTCTGCATGTTCTTCACCACTGGCATGACTTGCAGAACCTTCTTCTCTTTTCCCCCTGAGTTTGTCCTTTCAAATTTAGGTGTTTGAGATGAGCTTCCATTCTCATGATTCACTTGTTCAGTTGACTCTTCATCCATTATGTGATTTGTGTTGACTTCAGCTTCATCCTCAGAATCGCTATCAATGTTGAGATTTTCAAATTTTAGGGCCTCAACTTCATTTTCATCAAGACATTCCAAGCCTGGACACCTGTCATCATCATAAGTTACATATGTACTTTCCATAATTTTCTTTTGTTCAAGCACATAGACTTTGTAGGTAGTTCTCTCCAATTAATATCCCAGAAAAATTACTTAAAAACTTTATAGTCAAAGTTTCTCACATATTCAGAGTTGTCTTTTAAAACATAACACTTGCTTCCAAACACATGAAGATGTTTCACAGTAGGCTTTCTTTTAGATAAGATTGAGTTTGGTGATTTTCCAAGATTCTTGTTAATGAGATATCTGTTTTGAGTATAGCATGCAGTGTTCACAGCTTCTTCCAAAAAACTTGTTAGCAATTTGGCATCTTACAGCATTGTTCTAGCAGCTTTCACTAATTTTCTATTTTTCCTTTCAATAACACCATTATGTTGAGGTTTCCTAGCTGCTAAAAATTCTTGAACAATACCCTTGTCTTTGCAGAATTCAGTTAAGGTTGCATTTATGAATTCTGTGCCATTGTCATTCCTCAATCTTTTCACATAATTTTTATCTTCAGCATGTTTCTCAATCTTCTTGATGTGTTCAATTATGATGTACCCATGTGTATCTTGAGTAGTCATCTACCATCAAAAGTGCATATTTCTTCCTTGAAATTGACAAAACATTAATTGGTCCAAATAAGTCCGTGTGGAGAAGTTGCAAAGGTGCACTTATAGTGTTCATATTTTTACTCTTATGACTTAGATTCATAGACACAGAACGAGAAGACCAAAAGGGGCATGTAGTTTGGCAAGGAAATTTTGAGAGACTCAAAAAGTACCGACGCTCAATCGAAAACAAGAGCGAATTCTTCAAATAAACGAATTCTGATTTTTTCATTTTTTCATTTTTCAAAAGCCTCACAGACCTCATTCTGAGTAAACTCCAGTTGGCATGTCTCTCACTAACTCCTTTTTGACTAGAGTATTGATTGCCTTGTAATTCAAGTGAGAGATATTTTTATGCCACAACTTGCTTTGTTCTTCAGATGCCTTGTTGTAGAAGCAACAAATTCCATCCTCATTTGCTGAGTCTAGGTATGCAATAAATAAGCTTCCTTTTCTTACTCCTTTCAGAGAAACTTTATTAGTCATTTTGTTGATGATTAAGCATTCTCCTTTATCAAATTTAACATTGAATCTTCTATCAGTGAATTGACTAACACTTAGGAGATTTACTTCCAAAACAGCAACCAATGCTACATTGTAAGTCATATGTCATAGCCTATTTGTATATTCGAGGATTCAACTCAACTCAAATAAGAATATAATAAGTAAATAGTGGATCGACCGTCAGAGAGATCTCGCAAAGTAATATCTGTCAAAGGATTCAGAAACAAGGTTCATCTACAGACTTGAGGAGGTAATTCACTGGAAGAAGTTCAAGAAGTTGATCATGCCTCAGTGATATAAATCAAGATCGTGGATTTAATCAAGTGACAGAGATCTCGTCAGAGTATCATTAATTACAAGGATTTAATCTGAAGAAAATCAAAGCGTCAAAGTCAAGACATGAAGAAACGTCACGGAAGTTAGTCACTCATGAACCAGACAGTACATCGAGTGTCAACGTTGAAGTGGCGGAATTGATTCATAATTCTCAGTGATTTTCAGAAGATTTGCAGAAGAATGGTTGCTGCTCAAGACTAGAATTAATTCTCTGTTAATTAATTAAGTCATCTAATTTAATTAAGAAAATAAATTATATCTGCGAAGAATAATTTATTTATTAATTGAATTAATTGATTAATTAATTCTGAATTAATTTTAGGAATTTTCAGAATTTAAATTGGATTAAAATCTGTATTAAATCAACAAGACAATTGAAAATGAACTAGCATGACAATCAGGATTGTCATACCGATTGTCATGCTAGGCCATTTTCAATAGTCTCACCGAAAGTTACACTAGGAGAAGGATTGTCTTGCTAGTTCATTCTGATTGTCATGCTAGTTCATTCAGATTGTCTTGCTAGTTCAATCCATTGTCCTACCGAAAGTCTTGCCAGCTATAGGATTGTCATGCCAATTCAATTCTATTCGGTTGTTGATTAAAAAGAAGCAGAGAAGCAGCAACTAAAACTATCCAGAACACAGAAGTCAAGAAAAAAAAAACAGAAAAGAAAAACAAGAAGAAATATTTCATCTTTTCATCTGCATACTTCAAGATTAAATTTCTAGATTGTAAAGTTAAATCCAATCCACTAGAAATCTTTATCTTGCTCTTGTGTAACAATCTAGCGGATCAAAATCCCTAGAACTTAATCTCAAATCGCGTTTAGCATTTGATTCTAATTATTGCAAAAATAGAAAAAGTTCATGTCGAATTTATTCTAAATTTGTGATAATTAATTTGAGATTAATACCTTGTAATCAATACAGTTGTTGTAACACCTTTCAAGTTTAATAATATTTTTATTTAACTTGAATTTTGTTTCACATTTTTTATTCCGCATTTAATTCGATTATTCGGTACTGTTTGTATTCAACCCCCCCTTCTACAAACACATTGGGACCTAACAATTGGTATCAGAGCCTTCTGATTAACGAACAAATCAAGATCCTAGACTTTTGTGATTTTTCAACTCCATGAATTTTTATTTATTCAAAAATTCATAATGACTTCACATAAAGTTGGAACCGTTAAAATTCCACAATTTGATAAAGAGAATTATATCATGTGGAAGAAGAAGATGCTATTATTTTTACAAGTTGCAAATCCCAAATATTCAAACTTGTTAAAGAAGGGTATAAAAACTCTGATGGTTATTGAACCGGAGGTAATAATAGATGGTGTGGTGACTACTGAAGCTAGAACCTATCCAAAAGAGCCTGAAGATTTTACTCCTGCTGAGAAGGAAGAAGCCTCCTTGGATGCCAGCCTTCAATTAATATTAATTGATTCCCTTGATCCCTTGATGAACAGACATGTGATGAACTGTAAAAATTCCAAACACATGTGGGAAACTATTGAGGTGATTAATGAAGGCACAGAGGAAGTTAGGGAGAACAAGTTGGAAATCCTAACCTCTGAATATGAACATTTCAAATCAAATCCAGGAGAAGGAATTACTGAAGTGTTTGAGAGGTACAATGCGTTGATCAACAACCTGAACATCAATGGAAAGTATTATTCAATCAGGGAGGTCAACACAAAGTTCCTTTTAACACTGCCAGCTCATCTTGAACATAGAATCACTGCCATTAGAGAAGCTAGAGATCTGAGTGAGATTTCTTTGGACAGGCTCTATGGAGTGTTAAAAACCTATGAGTTGGAGCAGATTCAACAGAAGGAAGTCTACGGGAAGGATAGAATGGTCAGCACATCTACTGCACTTGTAGCTGAAGGTCAACAACAACAACAATCTCAACAGTTAGAAAGAATGGTACAGTTTTCCAAGGGTGAGGAAAATGAGTTAGTAGCAGAATATGATCCTCCTACTACAAATCAATCAAGTGATGATTTTTATTCCTTGGAAGAGCTGGAGCAATTGGAAGATGAATCAATGGCCCAAATTGTCAAGAGATTCTCCCATGTCAGATTCAGGAGGAATCACAAGCTTAAGTACAAGTCCAACTACAACAAATTCCAGAAAGGTGGATCTTCATCCTCTAACACCAGCAGTGGGGGGTACAAAACAGGGATGGTTGATCGAAGCACCATTAGATGCTATAACTGCATTGAGTTGGGACACTTTGCCACAGAATGTAGGAAGCCAAAGCAAGTAAGAAAGAACTCTGAAAGGGCTTATCTGGCAAAGGGAAGAAGCTGGGATGATACTGACAGTGAAGATGAAGATGAAGGAAATCTTGCTCTTATGGCTATTGATGGAAAAGCTTCATCGTCAAGAATAGAGGTAAAACTTTCTGATGCTGAAATGGTTTATCATCTAAGAGGTAACTTAGATTGTGCACGTCGTGATAATGAACTGTTAAGTTTAAAGATCACAGACCTTGAGAAAGAGGTCAATGAATTAAGACTTGTGCATATTAATCAAGACAAATTAAAAGAACAGGTATCTTTTCTAGAGAATAGAGTTGACTGTTATAGAAAACTCGAAACTATTCTCAAAGACAAGATCACCGGTCTTTAGACTAAGGTTAGAGCCTACTTCAATTCTTGTTCGAAGGCTAAAGAGTTCTACAGTAAGCAAGCTGTTAATCAAACATCTGGAATAGGATATGATTACAATGCTGCTATTGGAGAATTAGGCATAAACTCCCCTCCTCATGTATGTGCTAAAGGGAGGGAAGTACCACATGTGCTTAAGGGTGTTGATGAACCCCTCTATAAAGCATCAATTGCTGAACCATTTGATGCGACCTCTTCTGTTATTCAAGAAGAAATACGTGCTGAGGATCATGCTTATGAGAAGATTGTTTCTAAGTCAAGTGAGTCGAAAGTTCCAGTCAAAGTTGTGAAAGCAACTGAGACTAACTCAGACACACATGAGTTGGATAACAATAATGCCATGTCTACCATGCATAAATTACCTGCTGTTAATCACTCTCATAAAGCATGTGGTGTTGCTAATTGTATGTCTTGTGCTTTTAATATGATGTATGCTTATTTTAATGGTAAGCATGTGTCTAATGATAAGACTACTCCTCGTCAGCATGTGAATAACAAGAAGCATGATAGGTCTAAGACTGCCAGTCCTTCTAAGGCTAGAAAGGAGACATTTGTGCCTAAGCTTAAACAAAAATTTGTTAAGGCTGTTTACAAGGTCAAATGTTCAGTCATTGAGAAAGTTGAGACAATTAAAATTAAAAATGTTGTTTTGCCTGACAAAGGACAGTTCTACAAGTATGCCGGGCCCAACCAAGTTTGGGTTCCGAAGAAGGTCTAATCCATTTGTAGTGCAGGGCATTAAACAGGTGTAACCGGTAGTGTGGATTCTTGACAGTGGATCATCAAGACATATGACCGGAGATAGAGCCCTGCTATCAAATGTGGATTGAGAAAGCCGGCCCCCTGGTTACCTTTGGAGATAACAGCAAAGGTTTATCTGAGGGATATGGCTGTTTGCAAGCTGGGAATGTTATCATTGAAATTTTGTATATTATGCTAGGTTATTATCAGGAAGCAGTATCTAACATATAGCACCAGTGACGAGACTTGAGAATATTACGACATATCAGGCACTTGCTGCACATTACACTTGGAATTGTACTCTAGTAAGATGTGTACAAGTGTACTCCTAGTTGGTGAGTTAAAAGAGGAAGTCAGTGCACCACAGTTCATGGACTTTGCAGCTGCAGATCTATTGGACTATGCAATCTCTTCTTCACAATCTCACTTCAGGTTGGTATGAACTAGTATACTGCTCAAGCAATCGTCAAGGACATGGTATGGCACTCTAACTGCAGTTACAATTTTATATGAATAAGTAGAGTCGTCATATTTATAACTCTCTTATCACTAAGCACAATCATATTGTTTTATATGTGCAGTGGTATATTGATAATGCAACATAACAATTAGTATCTAAAGTACTTGACAAGTATCGGTCAATGATATGTTGTTAACATTATGTTGCAGATATTTGTAAGCTTTTGACATGAATGAGAATTACTTAGACTTTACCCTAAGTGATCAATGTTTTATCAAAAACTCATTCATATTGAAAAACAAAATCAAACTTCTTTCTACATTAGTGATTTTTTATGTCATGTAAAATCTTTTGAAATCACTATTGTAAATCATTTTCTCTCTATTACCATATATTCTGTGTTACAGGTTCAGTCTCCAATGACTTTCTTTCATTGACAGTCATGAGGTTGAAAACCACAACGTCTATCCCAGACTGTAAAGACAAACACAAAAACAGAACCAACCAACACTCTCTTACCACTAAATGTAGTATGAATGAGCGTGATGGAGATAGTGCCTAGTGCACCACATAAGGAAGGTTCTGTAGTCAACCCAGTAGCTCTGTCTCCTACATAGATGAGTAGTATTTAAACCGAGACAACTGCTAGCCCCCATACATCTTCTCAAAAAGATGTAATGGCTGAAAAGGCACTAAATCAGTTACTAGATTCATTCTCTCAACAGGGTGCGTCTATTGAATTTTGCCTGTCGGCCAAGGTATCCGATGTAGTGTCACCACTTCAAACATAAACAATTCTTGATGCACAAGGAGAGGTTACACACACAAAGGATGAGTTGACGGAAACAAGAGTTTCGACCATTTTAAGGTCAGATTCGATTGTTCAAGGTTCGTTAGTGGACCAATTGCCTTTACAGGTGTTAGGAGAGGATACTGATCCAAAAGCCATATGTCAGTGGTCAGTGTCTACCTCCCCAGGCTTAAATCCCCTGGATGCATCTGCGGATAGTGGATCTGACATAGGCGCAGATCGGCAACTTGTTGACAATGATTCAGATATTACCTGATAAGTCACAAGGAAATGTCTTCACAGACATTAGAAGGGAACTTTGATCTTTATGCTAAATTCGTTGGATCATTGTTTACCTTCCCAGAATTCAAATCTGGAACCCTAAAAGGGAAACTAGCAACTTGTAAATTATGACTCAGATTCATCTGACGAGTTTAACAAGGATGGGGATTTGTGAACTCCCATTGCACCACATGTGACCTCCTTAAGGATGGCTAAGGTGATTTTCCTTGCAAGTACAGCTGGATTATGGAGCTATGAGAGAAGAGTGATACACTTGTGAGAATGAGTGTAAACACGAGTGGAGAGAAGAGTGAAATACATGTGAGGTACACTAAACAGAATCACACACTCACAGTGAGGTAGAAAGAGAAACTACTTGTTATTTCTTTTCCAACCAAGTGAAATATGAGAACTCCTTCAGACGACGGCATACATTCCTTCTTTAAGGGGGAGATAAAAGCTTAAGAAATAGTTTGGAGGATTCCTCAACTAAGGGGGAGAAATAGCAGGGAGGAAGAAAAAGATGTACACTACACCACACCATTGTTGTTTCTAACTACGGATCCTATTGTACGGGAGAGGTGGTAAACACAAGGTGATTTCCTAGTAAGGGAAGAAGCTGTTAGGGGAGTACCATTGGTTTTTATCTGCGGATCCTATTGTACGGGAGAGGTGGTAAAATGAAGGTGATCTTCTTTAATCAGTTGATTCTCATAGGGGGAGAAGCAAGAGATATGGGCTTCTCAACAGGAAATGTGGTTGTACAAATGAAGATGGAACTACTTGAAGATATGTTCAGTCTAGAGGAACATCTACTTGGAATCTGGAAAATGTTAAATCTCATCCAGAACTTTTCTGCTATTTACTTTGCATGTGTGTTTATATCTTTTTCTTATTTGTTAGTTGAGTTATCCTCTAGGTATTTGTGTGTTATTGTCTAACAAACAAATAGGGGGAGATTATAAGTCATATGTCATAGCCTATTTGTATATTCGAGGATTCAACTCAACTCAAATAAGAATATAATAAGTAAATAGTGGATCGACCGTCAGAGAGATCTCGCAAAGTAATATCTGTCAAAGGATTCAGAAACAAGGTTCATCTACAGACTTGAGGAGGTAATTCACTGGAAGAAGTTCAAGAAGTTGATCATGCCTCAGTGATATAAATCAAGATCGTGGATTTAATCAAGTGACAGAGATCTCGTCAGAGTATCATTAATTACAAGGATTTAATCTGAAGAAAATCAAAGCGTCAAAGTCAAGACATGAAGAAACGTCACGGAAGTTAGTCACTCATGAACCAGATAGTACATCGAGTGTCAACGTTGAAGTGGCGGAATTGATTCATAATTCTCAGTGATTTTCAGAAGATTTGCAGAAGAATGGTTGCTGCTCAAGACTAGAATTAATTCTCTATTAATTAATTAAGTCATCTAATTTAATTAAGAAAATAAATTATATCTGCGAAGAATAATTTATTTATTAATTGAATTAATTGATTAATTAATTCTGAATTAATTTTAGGAATTTTCAGAATTTAAATTGGATTAAAATCTGTATTAAATCAACAAGACAATTGAAAATGAACTAGCATGACAATCAGGATTGTCATACCGATTGTCATGCTAGGCCATTTTCAATAGTCTCACCGAAAGTTACACTAGGAGAAGGATTGTCTTGCTAGTTCATTCTGATTGTCATGCTAGTTCATTCAGATTGTCTTGCTAGTTCAATCCATTGTCCTACCGAAAGTCTTGCCAGCTATAGGATTGTCATGCCAATTCAATTCTATTCGGTTGTTGATTAAAAAGAAGCAGAGAAGCAGCAACTAAAACTATCCAGAACACAGAAGTCAAGAAAAAAAAAACAGAAAAGAAAAACAAGAAGAAATATTTCATCTTTTCATCTGCATACTTCAAGATTAAATTTCTAGATTGTAAAGTTAAATCCAATCCACTAGAAATCTTTATCTTGCTCTTGTGTAACAATCTAGCGGATCAAAATCCCTAGAACTTAATCTCAAATCGCGTTTAGCATTTGATTCTAATTATTGCAAAAATAGAAAAAGTTCATGTCGAATTTATTCTAAATTTGTGATAATTAATTTGAGATTAATACCTTGTAATCAATACAGTTGTTGTAACACCTTTCAAGTTTAATAATATTTTTATTTAACTTGAATTTTGTTTCACATTTTTTATTCCGCATTTAATTCGATTATTCGGTACTGTTTGTATTCAACCCCCCCTTCTACAAACACATTGGGACCTAACATACATGTTTAATGATAAAATTTCCATAAATTAATTTACCATATCCCATTGTGAAACCTCCGTTGTTGTCTCCAAAAGTCACTAATGGGCCAAACATCTCCTCAAATTGTGATAGCAGGGCCATATCACATATCATATATATTGAGTATCCACTGTCTATGATCCATATGACTTTCTTCATTTTGCCCTACACACAATGAGGATTAGGTGTTTTTAGCTACCCAAGCAGTGTTGGGTACTTTCTTCTTATTAACAGAATGTGCAGAATTAAAATGAGTTGATTCAGAAAGAATGGTGTTCATTGCTTGATTTACATGTTCCTTTTTGGCTATAAACCTAACATTGATTTCTTTGAGGTCTACTCTCAGCTCGTGGCAACTTGTCATTACTTTCATGTTGCAAGGAATGCAATCAAACTTATCACAGAAAGAATAGGGATCCTTAGTCTTTGCTTCATTATATTTGCATGCTCCTAATCTTGGCTCACTAAAAGCCTTTACACAAAGGTGAGTTAGATGATTTGTAGAGCCACAATTCTGACATTATTTTCTAGGAGCATCCACAATAAATGCAAAGTTATTGCATTTATTTATCCCAATTTTTCCATTTCTGTTTTTCTTCTTCTTTCCTGCATTCTCAGTTTTAACTTCCTTGATTAGCTTCTTGGAAATTTGATCAACCATGGGCTTCTACTCAGCTTTAGAAGTTGGAGTTGTTTCTGTACATTTCTTTTCATTGTCTTCATCAGCAATTTTTTGCTTTATAATCAACTCTTCCTCACTGAAATTTACTTCACATGCTTTGAACATAGGTGTACCAACCTTTCTCAGCATATCTGGGACATCTTCACTTACAGTTGCTTTTCCCTTGTCACCTTCAACTTTCTTGTTGTTGTTCAATGCATCATAATCCAAACCAATAGCTATATTAGCACATGACTTGTTCTTCTCATGGTAATGACCAACTAACTGAGATGTATTTCTGAATAATTTCAGTTTTACTTCAATCTTCTCTAGCTTCTCCCTCAACACAACTTTTATCTTAGTAGCACACTTTAGCTTGTTCTTTAGATATTCATTTTCTTGCTTGACAGTTTCAAGCTCAACAAGCTGCAGTTCTAGATCTTGTTTCTCAATCTCAAGCTTCTCATTAGCTTTTGATAACTTACTGACCTCTTCAGTAGCTGCTACCAAGCTAGTATGGATGTGGAACATTTCCATGCTGATCTTTTCAATAGTCTCTTTATATTGACTAGCATTCAAATCAATAGTAGTAAGAGTTGGTACCTTTTTTTTGATGAGGATGACTCTCCTTGCTCCAGGGCCATGAGTGCAGAGTTTCCTACTTCCTCATCATCATCATTGTCTGAATCATCCCAACTCTTTCCTTTTGCAATATAAGCTTTTCCCTCTTGCTTTCTTAGAAGAGCTTTGTAGGTCACACAACACTGTAGAAGAGGGTTAAATACAGTGTTTATATAATCAAATCGATTTAACACAAGTATTTAACAAAGATCAAGTATATTGAATAAACTCTATTACAATAAGAACTGTTGTTCTCTCTCAATGATGAACAAATATCACTAAGAGCTGCTAGGTTACAATGTATAATCTTCTCGATAATGATAACACATATAGTGTAAACCTTAAGTCTGTGTTTATATAGTACACAGTTCAAAGATGACTTCTAATTGATATGGAATGTAATTCTGTCTCCTAAAATATATCAATCAGATATCTTCTATAAGTCTTCCAGTCTTCTAACTCCTTCCATGCATATCTTCTTTTGTTTTAGTCTCGATCTTCTACTGTAAATCAGCTTCCTTCCTTATATGAAAGTCTTCCCGCACTTAAGTTCTGATATGACCTTAAATTCTGATATTAAATTTTGACTTCCAGTAAGTCTTGATTTCTAGTAAATCCTGATATGTCCTGTTTATTAAGATCTGAAAACTAAACATGAATCCTATTAGACATGACATCTCAAATATATCTAAAAATCTCCCCCAACTTGTAAATTGTACAAAATATACAAGTTAATAGATTTGATGATGTCAAAAACATTTAAGTACAAATGCAATAAGAGTTTAACTAGATAACTAACTACAACTTATAGTCCTTGTAGCTTTTACCAATCTCACTGAGTCAATCTGAATCCATAATGATTATTGACAAAGCTTGATATCAGCTTTTCTTCTTTAATCCTCAGGACTTCAGAGAGTGTAGTCTTGACTTGCTTCATCTCTTTATTTTGACTTCCAATCTGATAGATTGCAGTCCTTAAAGTAGAGATATGGTTTCTTTCTAAACCATCATTTAGTCTTATTACCCTAGGATGAGAAGACTCTTCATTGTAGCATAGACATTTCTCATTCAGTAACACTTCAAGCTTAGAAGAATTCTTCTTCATAGGAATCTCACTTCCATCATCTTCAACAATATTATGAATGAATTCTGTAACTCTTGAACCAGAAATTCTTGCTTTATCTCTGATGGTCTTCAATATGAAATTTAACCATCTCCTGGTACTATCAGACTTTACCTCTAAAAGTTAATGAAATAATTAAAGTTCTTTCAGTAATTTATTTAACACATCTGATTCTGACATATGATATGTCCTTCCATCTTCAAGAAATAGAATCAGATTTTCCTTGACATTATGCTTGTCATGAGCATCCAGTACCACTTAAACAGAGATAACCTTATCAAGGTGTTTCTGTGTAACATCTTCAAGAGGTTGGTCAGTTAATAGAAATGGATCTCTAGTAGTAACTTCGATTCCTGTTTTGATCTTAGCTTCATTAGAACCTAGTCCATCCCTGTCTCTTGCTTCTTTGTCTTTCAATCCAACAGTCATGAAATCAGACAACAATTGGCTTTTCTTTGGATATGATGGTTTGACATTTTTCCACAGAATTTTCTTTTTATCAGCTACTTTCATTTTGTCTAAATCAACTTGAGCACTGTCAGAGGTTGATGTCTTGATGATCTTGTCAGAACTTGTTATTTCCTGTTGTAGCTTGCAGTTCTTCACTCTGAACAACTTGAACCTTGTCAGAGGTTGTCTTGAATTCTTCAATAATCTTCTTTCTTTGCAGAGTTTGAACATCTTCATCTTCAGTAAGAATATCATCAGTAACTTGAACCATTTTACACACTGGTTTCATCAGAATTTGAGGAATTTTCATCTCCAGTGGCTTGGTTGGTTCTTCAAATTTTCCCTTTCATTTGTCTTTGGGATCAATCTCAGTCTGTGATCTAGTCTTGGGCTTTGATGCCTCAGTATGTGACTTCTCCTTGATCACAATGCCTTTTACCTTAGGCCTTGGAGGTTTCTTTGCAACAGAAGCTTTTTGCTTTAGATTTTTCTTTTAAGCTTTAAATCTAGCTTGTTCCTCCTTGAGATTTTCTAAATCCATTCCTGGATTATGCTTCAGAAATAATCTTCTAGCAATTTCCTTATCAAGTGTCTGAATCTTGGGATCCTTGTAGTAGACAGTAGTCTGCTTTCCCTTGAGCTTCAGAGTTTGCATAAAATTTTGAGAATCTTGAGTTCCACCTTGTATCAGAACATCAGGCTTTATCATCAGGCTTTGCTCATCAGAACTTGATATCAGATTTTGAGTTTTAGTACTTGCTATCAGATTTTGAGTTTGAGCAGCTTCAGAACTTGTCTTCTTTTGAGTAGAAGATTTGCTTGCTTCAGTAATTAGTTTCCTTGAAGAAACATTGATGCTTTGCCCTTTACTTTGAACTTGACCTCTACCCTTGCTAGGGTTTCCCTGGTCATCAGCTTTATCATCTTTCTTCTTCAGTATTTGATCATTAGAGCATTTGGACTTAACTATCTTCTCCCCCTTTTTGGCATCATCTGATAGTAGGAGTGAGAGAAGAAGTTCCACTGAAGATTGAATATCATTCAATTGAGCCTGTTGAGAAACTTGATTAGCCAGGACCTCAGAGATTTGGGCCTGTTGCTTCTCTTAAGCTTTATTAATTGCTTCTACCTTCTCAAGTGTAGGTATGATAATCCTTGTCTTGTCAAGCTTGATTTGCATATCTAGCTTGTTAATTGATTCTTGTAGTGTATCAGCCTTTACTTGAGTTTGAGAGTGTAGACCTTGAAGGTTCTTGGTCGATAGAGCAGTAATCTTGAGCTGTGTCTTGATATCAGAATTTATCATAAGCTCGTCAGCTTTAACAATGTGCTCTGTCAGAACTTTAGAGCTTGGAATGAAATCAGAATCATTCCACTTCTTGGTTCAGTCTATTCCTCTATGACTTTCATCCCAAGGTACAGGTGCAGCTTGCTCAACAAACTTCTTGACCAATGCTTCCTTTCCAAGTACAGGAGCTAGAGTATGAACAAAAACATTGTCTTCAGAACTTGAAGGAGACTCGGTATGTTCTGACAGCACTAGAGTGTGTGAAGTAACTGCAGATTAAGGAATGACTTCATCTGGATTCTGAGCATCAGAATTTATCTCCAGAATAGGTGTTGTTGGAGTAGATGGTATCTCAGCATCAACATGCAAAATTGGAGAATGAGTCGGAGATGTCTGAGCTGCTATTGGAGCTTCCAAATACAGAATAGTAGGAGTGTGCAGCCTGTTGATGTCAATTTCAGGATTTAAGCCTGAATCTTCAACTGTAAAATCTTTAGGAAGAGGAGACACATGAGGTGTAACCACTGTATCAGGAACAGTGTCTTGGTCTTTAGCTGGAGGTGGCAGAGATTAAATGATAATTGGCTCTTTTGAGATCAGAGATTCCTGATCTCCTTCCTCAGCTTCTTCAGTATTCTCTGATATAGGCTTAGCCAAATGCCTCTTAGCCCTCATTTTCTTTAATCTCCTTGCAAATGAAGGAGTTGCTTTATCATCAGAGTTTACAGTTCTCTTTCTCTTTAAGGTATCAGAACCGTCAGCTGCAGTTGCTTTCTGAGAATCCACAATTTCAGCTTCAACTGTCACAGGTTCTGATGCATGAACCTGTGCTTCCTCCTCACTATCAGATTCATCCCTGAGAATCATCTTTCTTCTCTTTTATGGAGGTTGAGGAACAGACTTTACCCTCTTAGGTTTGGAAGATGAAGGTCTGATGGTACGTGTTGATGGTTGCTGTTATGAGGATTGAGCTGATGGTTGGAAGTAAGTTCTGATTGTGGTTTGAGTTGATTGAGGTTGAGAAGGTTGAGGTGTTTGTGTAGTGGCGGTAGGTGCTGATAAAGGTTGGGTTTCTTCAACTGTTCCAGCTTTGCCAGAGTTTTCTCATAGCCCAGATTGGCCATTAGCTGTTGAAGAACTGGCTCTTTAACTGTTGAATATGTGCAGTTTTCTGGCAGATGGAGTGCTTGTCGAACTGTGGCCAAAGTCACCACATGGGCATCCTCCCCTGTTGTAAATACAATACTTGGAGACCCATTGGCACCACCATCATCATAAACTCCTGACCTCCAGAACTCCAGCACTTGAGTCCCTGAAATTATGTCTGGTTGAGTCAATGCATAACCTATTTCACTTCGAGACAAAACGTCTTGGATGAAGTGAAGTTCTGATGGAGCTTCATCCTTAGAGAGAATAGCTGAGTAGTTGTTACGAACAAACTTAGCTCCATTGAAAATAACATCTTTTGGTGCCATTTTAGTTAAAAATCAAGTGAGAAAAAGAGTGTTTGCATGGTGTTTGATAAAATGCCTGTATGAAAAAGAGCTTCAGAAAATATTAGTGGGTGAGAGAAAATAAGAGAGATAAGAGAATGAGAGAAGTAAGTAAAAGATTGTAAAATCTTTAACTTTCTTATTTATACAACCCACATGAAGTATGGCAGACAGTTTACACCTAGCAATATGTGAACGGTCAATAGTTAAAGCAGGAGTTAGTGGGCACAGGAAATAAGTAATAATTACTGTGCACATGCAGTTTTTCAAGAAAAACACGTTTACCACTAACCCAAATGATTATGACTATTTTTATCTCACCTAATTATATTCTGATTAATTATGACTGATACAGTATTTACCATAAATAAGTCAAGTAAAAAATAATGCCATGTAAGCATCAGAGTTTCCATCAGGATTTAATATCAGAACTTGACTATTATCAGATTTTAATAGTCATCAGAACATGGTTTCTGTACTCAAAAAGTGAATCTCTTTTTCTGTGATTCTTCATACAAATACTGACTTGTTTCTTCAGAGTTTAATCATCAGAACTTCCATCAGAACTTGTCCTCAGAATTTATGCAAATGACACTTAACTGTTTGTCAAAAACAACTTAATCACCACAATAATTTTCATCATTCAGATGGAGTGAGAGTGTGTGCATTAGCAAA
Source organism: Apium graveolens (assembly GCF_009905375.1). Classification (NCBI taxonomy): domain Eukaryota; kingdom Viridiplantae; phylum Streptophyta; class Magnoliopsida; order Apiales; family Apiaceae; genus Apium; species Apium graveolens. The sequence continues at coordinate 225,346,101 of NC_133652.1, forward strand.
ATATCAGATAAAGATTAAAGTCTGATAAACTTCAGTACATCTTAGAAATAAGGCATAACTAAGAAAAATGCTTAAAATCTGTCATTAATTTTGAAGTCTAATATAGGATAAATTTGTGCATGAGTCCACCTCAACTGTTTGTGCTCATTTTATGCATCTTTTAGAATTCTTTTTCACAGTGGCTTCTCAGTGTAAATGAGTCACAACTGCTATCAGAATTTATGCTATTATCAGAGTATTTCTCCAGTAATCAGAGAATGTGAAAAGTCACCAAAAAAGATTTATTTGCTTTTTTAATGCATATTACTTAATACCAGCAATGCACTTGGGTCTTCCCTTCCACATATTTACTCTAGATCTCAAAGGAGTACCTGACTTTAATTTTCTTTTCTTTTATTTTCTTCAGATAAGTGAGGCTTATCAACATTTAGGTTATCCTTAAGATTTACTGACATCGGAATTTGACAGATAAGAAGTAAGAATCTAGTTTGTGACTTAGTAGTAAGATACACAAAGTAAATTTGACTAAGATCAAAATCAGAATTTGCTTGTGTTAATGAATTTCCATATAAACAACTAATTCAAACATGGGATTTCTAGTATGTTAAAGACTACTAGGTCAGCATCTAGCACATTAATCCTCGTTGGATTGAATAGTCACAGAACATTCAAATCACTATCAGAGTATATAGATCCACATCAGATAATAATCAGCATTTAATGTATTTCAATTTAAGCACAGATTACATGAAGATAAGATAATCTGTAAACACTGATCATAAAGTCCGATGCATGAGAACAAAAACTAAGCAGATTTAGAGAAAGAACCTGAAACCATTCCAAGTGCATTTACCAGGCTTGTAAAGGTAGCTTCACTGTCACGCCCCCAACTTAAACAGCAAATTAAATATAACTATTACAACATTTTAAAAAGAAGTAAACATAACCAACTCCAAGATCTTACAGTTTAGGGTTTGGAACAGCCCAACACTACCATCTATTACAACTGATTTTAAATAGCGAGTCCTCACACAAAACTACTATCTCTTATTCTACCTAAGCTCGAACATAAGCATCAGCATCACAGGTCTTACGGGCAGTCTGCTTGAATCTAACCATAGCTGCTAGCTGTAATATCAGGATAAAGCAAGGAGTGAGCCAAATGCTCAACAAGTACTAAACAGTACGATACAAAACACAAATCGAGATATACATTAAAGAATGACAATGGGAAGACATAACCAATGATAACGAGAGATAAAACTATGGGTGATGGCATCATTTTGCTTGTATCAAAACAATTTCAAAATCATATCTTAATCAAAATCATTTTATGACGCTACGGATTACAGCCGGTGATCAGCCGCGAAGTAATCCCGAACCTCGCTGGGTTCTAAAACATTAATGGGATCCCTAGGCAACTTTTAAGCCTAATATAAGTATGGAAAGGACTCGCGTCTCAGTCCAGATCCATTATTCAAAGAAAACATTTATGCCCCTTTGGGACTGAAAATCCACATTTTATTTATTTCAAAAACTGATGCCGATTTATGACCAAAATCTCTCATTTTTATCAAGGGATTATAGAACAACTCGAAACACGGGAAGTATGGTACTAAATCTCAAGGCCATGATCCGCTAAACTTTACTTTATTAGGGTAACTAAAAGGATTTCATATATATAACTTGGACAAGGAAATTTAGTGAGGCTATTGGATATTATGGAGGGGTAGTGCCAAACTGGGCTTAAAGCAATGGTTTCTCGTCAAGGTGCAAGTGCTAGATCATCAAGAAGATAAGCTTCATGAATACTAAGGGTGTTAAGGTATGAAAAATGATCTTTAATTCAAGATATATCAGAATTGTTAAGCTTTAGGATAAGAAAGAGGGGTATCAATCAATGAGGAACAACTTTGATAATTATCTGGCTTTTAGAAATCAAGGTGAAGTTTCTATAGGGGTTCAAGCATCAGGGTGAGATATCAGCACTTTAGGGATCGTTAGCATATTAATCAAGAGGATCAATCAAGTATTATAACAACCCTTTATTTTATCATGGCATTCATCTTACTTTAATATACTATCATGATAAGACTACTTTGCAATACGTACTCGAGGGTTCATGGCATTTCTATATGATTCAAAGATAATCATAAGATATGTTGATTTAAATATATCAAAATGACTCGGGATAGTTGCGTCAATAAATATGAACTATTTGTTACACAATTGCAGTGAATACGAAGATAGGTTGAATCACTTGCCTTGAGAAAGGCTGGTCTGGTCTGACTGGTAGAAGCAACTGGAAGCTTCACTCGACCTTTATGGCAAGTTTACCCTCGTCTCGAGATCCTACATAAATAATAATAATCCTCATTATAATATATTCTCACCAACTTAACCTATTTACAACCCAAAATTAAAGACGGATGGCAATTAGGCCTATATGCACTTAATTTATATTCGCCTTATAAATATAATTGCACACACATAGCCACATATACTCATATATCATATATTAATACCAAATAACACCATATACACCATAATGCAACACTAGGCTTGGATGATCTCGATCCCCCAACTTAAGTCACTTGGTCGCTAAACTAGACAAAGTCTTCTAATTTTGGTTTCCTAACTCGAGGTGCCTTTACTAAACTATCCAAGACCTATTGACCCTTACTTGGGCCTTTTTCTCTACTGACCTTATACTATCTTACAACTATGTGGTCAACCTAGATCTCACTCCTAAGTGTTCTAAAACTATGTGTTAAGTGAAAGTGCTCACTGGTGTAAATTTCAGAATGACAACTATGGTTTCTTGAGTGCATTAGACACTCTCAAACTACAAGTTTTCCTTCAAAACACTTACACAAGACTCTCCTGACCTTAGGGCATCTCCCAAACTTGATGTGGCTCAAGGGCCTGGCTTGGGCCTTCTTGGGCCTAAGCTTAAAGTCCAAGGTTCCCCTGTTTTCCTGGGCAGAAAACGCCCTGACTTGAATTAAATTGTGACATATGGTTCTAACTCATATCCTATGAACTATGGATGGAAAAACTCCTCTGACACTCCCTCTAACTAAGGCCCAACAGGGCCTAATGAGGGCCTACCCATTACATGGTCAAATCTCCCTATTTCTAAGTTGCAACAAAACTGTCTCCTGCTGGACAGATTTTGTGATTCTACTTGTGCACCTAACCAAACGACATGCAAACCTCCAACCAACTCCTAAAACCTTTTATATACTCCCAATAATAACTTCTGGTGGCTTGGGCCTCAAAGTACACAACAAATGCTCATTCAAACTTCCCCATAAACTAGTGCATCAAATCTGGAAAAATGAAAACACCAACTAATCCCTTTCCACCTTAACTCCCACTTAATAACCAAGCACCCAACTCTTTCCAAAGCAAACCTAGTGTCTTAATGTCCTAAAATAGTGTCTCAACAGAAGGAGAGATCATCCATGCCCAAAAATTAACAACATGCAACTAAAAATATGACATGCAACTCATGGAAAACACATAACAAGATTTCGGCTAGGCATAAAGTTTTAAATGCTTGCAAAATCGACTTGCACCTATTACTCATCCTTAATAATCATGAAATATAACTTCTTTTAACTATTAATAAGAAATTTATCATAGAAACAATCTATTTTAAGCACACATATTTCGAATTTATAGATTTTTAAACATAACAACATGATTTCGAAAAGAGTAGCATGCAAAACATGGTTGATCATCATTTTAATGTCTTAAAACTAGCATGCATGGCTAAACATAAATATATAATGAAATTTCAGTACCATGCAAAGGATTTTAAAGCATGATATCTCCATAAAATACTTAGTTAGCACATATACATAATATATCTCATAGAGAGCTCTTGAATTCACAAGAATCAAGAGTTTCTCTTTGGAGATCACATAAGAACTACACATGCATCCATGGAACTTCAACTTCCAAGTCACAAAACACTTGGAAAGTATATAAGATGAATGTAGGTAGAAGATTTACACTTGGGAAGATGAAGAATGAATTGAAAAATGGAAGGGGGTGGGGAAATAGGCCTTCGGCCGAGAGCAATGGTGGGAGGGGGGAAGAGAAAAATTTGTGGGGTGTTGGAGTGTGGAATGAGTGGAATGACTTCTCTCACTTAAACTTTTGTTTTATGCTTTTTGGTTGACAAATAATGAGTGGAAGTGAGAACTTACAAAAATGTCCTTTAGCTAAAGTTAGGCCATTTTGCATGCAAGGCTAATGTAGTAATTTGGTAATAATCAAATGAGTTAGTGGGGTTGGAAAAGTCTTATTTGCCCTTTGAGAGAATAGAAGGGTGATTTGCATGCAAGGTCTCTTATGTAATTTGATAATTATAACCAATAAAATTTGAAAAGATTTATTTTTATAAAATTTATACCATAAAATAACTTGGATTTTTAGAAATTTTATAAAATCACTTTTGAAATTTGTGAATAAAATAACTTTTAAAAGAAAATTTCTCCAAGGTTTAGAATATTCCTTATAAATTAAAAATAAGGGAAATAAATAAACTCTCGCTTTGAAAAATCATATACTACATAAAGCAAATTTAAAATGCAGAAATTTTTCATTCACACAAGGTACAACCATTAAGTATATTCACTTACGGCTTTAATATCACACAAAATCCACAGATAATATTACATAAAATGCCGATCTTAACGTTCACATAGTGGTTTTGTGAAGATATCTGCTAGTTGTTGATCTGTTGGAACAAAATGCAATTCCACTGTACCTTCCATCACATGTTCCCTTATGAAATGGTACCTAATGCTAATGTGCTTTGTCATTGAGTGTTGAACTGGATTACCTGTCATAGCAATAACACTTTGATTATCACAGTAAATAGGTATTTTAGAAAATTCTAACCCATAATTCAGTAACTGATTCTTCATCCAAAGAATCTGTGCAAAACAGCTTCCTGCAGCAATATATTATGCTTCTGCAGTTGATGTGGAAATTGATTTCTGTTTCTTGCTAAACCAAGAAACCAATCGGCCTCCAAGAAATTGGCAGCTTCCGCTAGTGCTTTTCCTGTCTATTTTGCTTCCTGCAAAATCTGCATCTGAGTAACCTATTAGCTTAAAATCTAATTCTCTAGGATACCACAATCCTAGATCAGCTGTACCCTTAAGGTACTTGAAAATTCTTTTCACAGCTATTAAATGAGGTTCTATTGGATCAGCATGAAATCTTGCACAAAGACAGGTAACATACATGATATCAGGTCTACTAGCAGTTAAATAGAGTAAAGAGCCAATCATACCTCTGTAGTTAGTAATATATACTGATGATCCAGTATCTTTATCTAACTTGGTTACAGTGGCCATGTGAGTGGATGCAGTTGAACAGTCTTGCATTCCAAATTTCTTGAGTAAATTTCTGGTGTACTTGGATTGACAGATAAAAGTACCTTCTTCATTTTGCTTGACTTGAAGTCCCAGAAAATAGCTAAGTTCTCCCATCATACTCATTTGATATCTTGACTGCATTAGCTTTGCAAATTTTTCACAGAGCTTGGCATTTGTAGAACCAAATTTGATATCATCAACATATATCTGTACCAAAAGTAAGTCTTTTCCATAGTTGAGGTAGAACAGAGTTTTATCAATTATACCTCTATGAAATCAACTTTCCAGAAGGAATTGAGCTAAAGTCTCATACCATACTCTCGGAGCTTGCTTAAGGCCATAAAGTGCTTTGTCTAATCTATAGACATGATTTGGAAATTTTGAATCTTCAAATCCTGGAGGTTGTTCAACATATACCTCTTCTTCCAATTCTCCATTGAGAAAAATACTTTTCACATCCATTTGAAAGAATTTAAACTTTTTGTGAGCAGCATAAGCCAAAAAGATTCTTATGGCTTCCAATCTAGCAAATGGTGCAAATGTTTCATCATGATCATTACCCTCCTATTGAGAGTATCCTTTAACAACCAGCCTTGCTTTGTTCCTTATAATATGCCATCACTATCAGTTTTATTTCTGAACACCCATTTTGTGCTAACAATGGATCTGTTCTTTGGTCTTGGTACTAGGGTCCACTTTTAAATTCATTTAACTCTTCCTGCATTGCTTGCACCCAATCAGCATCTGAAAGAGTTTCTTCCACTTTCTTTGGTTTAGTCTGAGATAGAAAAGAATGATAGAGACATTTATTTGATGTTGCAGTTTTAGTTCTGACACCTGCTTCAGGATCTCCAATTATTAAGTCAAGTGTATGTGATTTGGTCCACTTCCTTGCAGATGGAAGTTGATTTCTAGAACTGGATCCTCCCCCATAATCCATGGTATCTCCATCAGCATTTTCTGATGCTCCCCCTGTAACTTTGCTTCATCAAGTATAGTTCATGCAGCTTCTATGAGAGTCCTGTTCTTTCTTTCTATAACTCCATTTTGCTGTGGAGTTCTAGGTGCATAAAATTCTTGTTTGATTTTATGCTCTTTGCAGAACTCTTCCATGATTGAATTCTTGAACTCAGTGCCATTATCACTTCTTATAATTTTAACAGAATCTTTGACCAACTTATCCAGCTGTCTGACATGATCAGTTAGAGTAGATGCAGTTTCATTCTTCTTGTGCAAGAAATACACCCAAGTGTACCTTGTTAACTCATCCACTATAACTATAGCATATTTCTTCTTTGCAATAGACATGACATTGACTGGACCAAATAGATCAACATGCAGTAGGTGATAAGGCTCAAGAATTGAGGATTCAGTTTTGCTCTTGAAAGAAGATTTTCTTTGTTTTGCCTTTTGACATGAATCACAAAGGCCATCAGGAATAAATACTAATTTTGGCAGTCCTCTCATAAGATCTTTCTTTACTAGCTCATTTATGTTGTTGAAATTTAAATGAGAGAGTCTTTTGTGCCAATTCCAGCCTTCTTCAATTGATGCTCTACTCAACAGACAGATTGCAGAACCATCAGAACTTGTTGAAAGTCTAGCTTCATAACTGTTACCATGCCTGTAACCTTTCAGAACCACTTTGCCTGTAGAATTGCTAACAACTTCACAGTGTTCTTCAAAGAAATCCACATGATAACCTCTGTCACAGATTTGACTCACACTTAGCAGATTGTGTTTAAGTCCTGAGATAAGAGCTACTGTTTCAATGATGACATTTCCAAGATTGATATTGCCATATCCTAAAGTTTTTCCCATGTTGCCATCTCCATAAGAAACTCATGGGCCATCTTTCTCCACAAAGTCTGGTAGCAGGGCTTTATTTCCAGTCATATGTCCTGAACATCCACTGTCCAGCACTAGGATATTTTTCCTGTTGCTTTGCAATCACAAAGACCACTATTGGTTAGTTTTAAGGACCCAGACTTTCTTGGATCCTTTGGCCTTTTTAAGTTTATTAGCATTTGCAGCGGATTTAAGTTCAGAGTTTATGCTAACATGCTGTTTATCAGGACTTATATCAGACTTTGCATCAGACTTTACACTAGAAGGAATAATACTAACTTTCTTCAAAGAAGGTTTTATTTGATAATAATCATAGTACAAACTACGATATTCCTTATAAGTATAAATGGAATGCCATAAACTACCACAATGAAAACAAGGATTTTATGGTTTAAACCTAACAGACTAACTCTTAACTCCTGAACTAGGAGGTAAAGAGTTTATATCTTTATTTTTCCTTCAAAAACAAGCAAGATGGTTAGAGTTTCCACAGTTATAACATTTCTTTCTAGGAGCATTAGGAACAGGCATATAATTATTTCTTTTGTTCACACCTTCCTTTCTATTCCTATTTTTCCTAGCTTCCTTTACCTTGTTGACATTCCTAATCTCTTTCAGCTTATGCTTAAGCTGCTTCTTTGTCATTAAGCCTATGTTGACTTCAGCTGGTTTATCCTGTTTTAATTTGTCAGAAGTTGACTTATCTTTGACTTCTGTCACAGACTCTTTCATCTTTTCAGAATCAGACTTTACAGGTTTTGCTACAAACTTAACAGGATTTACCTTTGGTTTAGCAGTCTGTTTAACAACAATTGGCTCAATTTGTTCAGTTCCTTTCTCACTTTTATCATCTCCATAACCTAAGCCCTCTTTCAAGTTTCCACTACTTAATAAATTCTAAGTTATTTTGCCAGAGTTAGTCAAAGTTCTGATAATCTCTCTTTCCTTTTCTAAGTTAGCTTTTAGAGATTTATTCAATTTTAACACTTCATCTCTAACATACAAAACATCATCTCTTTTTTTCTAAGTTTGATGAAGAAAAACTAACTCATTTTCTAAATAGTCATTTCTATTTTTATAAGCAAGATTTTCAGATGTTAATCTTTCACATGTTAAAGTGTGATCTTTATAACTAATGAACACGGTTTTAAGATATAATCTCAACTCAGTAATATCATCAGTATGAAAGGCATAAGTTGTTTGAGGTACCTTCAATTCAGCAGTTTCAGGACTGCTATCAGCATTTGCCATCAGGGCATAGTTCACCTCATGTTCAGAATCTGAAGTGTCTGCCAGCTTTTCTGCTTTGTGACAAGTGCCTTGCCTTTGTCACTTTTTTACTTTCTTACAGTCAGGAGATATGTGGCCTTTTACACCATAGTTGTAGCATTTGATATTTGAGTTGTCTCCTCTGTCAGACTTTCCTCTCTTGCCTTCAGACTTTCTGAACCCTTTCTTATCAGAACTTCCACTTTTCCTGGAAAACATCTTGCCTTTTCTGAATTTTCTGTAGGCTATCTTTGTGATACCCTTTACTTTAAGAGCACAAAATTTTATCATCTCTTCATCAGCATCTATTTCAGGTAAACTTTCAGTTTCTGAATCATCATCATCAGAATATGATGACTCTGAACCAGACTTTATGATGAGAGCCTTTCCTTTGCCCCTTTTTGAGGAAGTCATTTTAGGAGATTCCTCCTCAGCCATAAGAGCAACTGCCCTTGACTTTCTTCCATGCCTCTTGCTCCTTTGATCCATCTCAAGTTCATAAGTCTTGAGCATACCATAAATTTTATCAAGAGTAGTTTCAGTAAGGTCATAGTTGTCTCTTATGGTAGTAGACTTCAAATCCCAATTTTCAGGAAGAGCTAAAAGGAATTTTAGATTTGAATCTGCAAGATCATATTCCTTGTCCACTAGTGACATATCATTCAAGAGTTTGACAAAACTGTCATATAAGTCAGTTAATGATTCATCAGCTTTTGAGTCAAAGTGCTCATACTCTTGAGTGAGTATAGTCCTCCTATTGTTCTTGATTGCATCAGTTCCCTGACATCTTGTCTCCAAAGCATCCCATATCTCCTTTGCAGTTTTGTAATTAATTACCCTGTTTGACATGACATTATCAATGGCACTATGCAACAAATGCCTTACCCTTGCATCCTTGGCAATAGATGAGATGTCTTTAGCTGTGTACTCACCTTTCTCCTTTGGTATGGTCTTTGCTGGTTGATCAGCAACTACAACAAAGAGCTTGGTAGGCTTATATTGTCCTTCATTAATTCTGTCAAGGTATTCTGGATCTGTAGTTTCCAGAAACATAGCGATCTTCACTTTCCATATGGGATACTCAGAAGGTCTCAATATGGGAACCCTAATAGTCTCATATCGACTGTGGGTTTGAGTCTTTTGAGTTTCTTCAGTTTTGGTGGGCTTGGTTGGAGTTTATGCTTCTTCAGACATGATTGTTTGGATCTTTACTGTATGTGTGTTAATAGAAAAGCTCTGATACCGATTTTTAAGTCACACAACACTGTAGAAGGGGGTTGAATACAGTGTTTATACAATCAAGTCGATTTAACACAAGTATGTAACAAAGATCAAGTATATTGAATAAACTCTGTTACAATAAGAACTGTTGTTCTCTCTCAGTGATGAACAAATATCACTAAGAGCTGCTAGGTTACAATGTATAATCTTCTCGATAATGATAACACATATAGTGTAAACCCAAAGTCTGTGTTTATATAGTACACATTTACAAGATAACTTCTAATTGATATGGAATACAATTCTGTCTCCTAAAATATATCAATTTGATATCTTTTACAAGTCTTCCAGTCTTCTAACTCTTTCCATGCATATTTTCTTTTGTTTTAGTCTCGATCTTCTACTGTAAATCAGCTTCCTTACTTATATGAAGGTCTTCCCGCACTTAAGTTCTGATATGACCTTAAGTTCTGGTATTAAGTTCTGACTTCCAGTAAGTCCTGATTTCAGTAAGTCCTGATATATCTTGTTTGTTAAGATCTGAAAACTAAACATGAATCATATTAGACATGCCATCTCAAATATATCTAACAAGCTTCATACTTTGCTTCCAATTCAAGATAAGCCTTGTCCTTTTTCACTTTCTTTGGCTTCCTGCATTATGTAGCAAAATGGCCCAATCCATCACAATTGAAGCACCTGATCTTTGACCTATCAATAGATCCTGTTTTATAACCTTTTTGCTTTCAGAGTTGTACTATGCTTTTGCCTTCCAGCTTTTGTCCTGGTTGGATGTTTGTCCCTTATTTTTGAAGAACTTTGGCTTCTTTACTCAAATACTGGATAATTTCCTTTCTAAGTAAGCCATCGACTGATCTAACGCATCCAGTTCATCTAAGGTATAAAGTTCATCCTTTTCAAGTTCAAGAATAACTCGCTTCTATGGTTCATTGTTCTTTTGTTCATTGCTTGAAACAACTGGAGTCTGGATTTCTTGTTCATCATCAGATGACTGGTTGTCATTAACCACTAGAACACTTGATCCATCAACAATGTGCCCTTGACCAGCTCTTAAAGACTTTCTTTGAATCATTTCCAGTTCATAGGCTTTTAAGATACCATATAAAACCTCCGGTGTCATTCTGCTCAAGTCTCTCCCCTTTCTTATGGATGAAATCTTCTGTTCTATATGGTCAGGAAGGATGAGCAAAAACTTCAAGTTAACCTCCTCAGCTTCATAGTATTTGTCATGAAGCTGCAAGTAATTAATCAACTTATTGAATCTTTCAAAAACATCAGTTATACTCTCTTTTGGTTTAACCATAAAACCCTCATACTGAGATACCAAAACTCTCCATTGGTTTGACTTAACTTCCTCTGTTCTCTCACATAGAATCTCTATTTTTTCCCAGATCTGTTTGGCTGTGTCATAGTTGATAATGTTATTGTACATTACATTGTTAAGTGACTCTATTAAAATCAGTTGCAAGCCACTATCCAGAGAGACTTTCTCCTTTTCAGGTTCAGTATACTTTGAGGGATCTTTAGAGGCATAAAGAGCTGGAATGACCATGTCTCCATCTGTAGATTCCCCAACTCTTTACATGGGGGTGAAAGGACCATTCTTGAGAATCTGAACATATAATGGGTTAGCCATCTTTATAAACAACAACATCTTCTTTTTCTATAATGTGTAGTTAGATCTGTCAAAGGCAGAAATTTTGATACTTTTAATCTTCTGTGTATTCATTCTTCCAAGATCTTTAATCTGTTTGCTTTCAGATTTTGCTCTGATACCACTTGTTATGGGGGGTGAATGTGTTTTAGATATTTTTAAGACTTTTTGAATGTTTGTTACTTGGTGAACAAAATAGATTAGAAATGTAGTAATATTATGTTAACTGGAATTAAAATAGTGCACACAATATTTCAAAACTCACTTAATTTTGTATTAAAATCAAGCTAGTGTTTTGCTACAAATCCCGGGTTCTTTGTAAGTAAAGAACTCAGCTTCTTCCTTGAGAGAGTTACAAGAAATTCTAGATCTGTTTGATACTTCTTAAAAGCAAAGGACCAGTATTTATTTTATAGATTAATAAACAACAGTTTACACAATATGCAATAGAATGTACTAAACCCTACTTTAAGTTATCTAAAGCTTTCCATTTCTGGCTTAGTGTATCTTTGCAAATCCCGTGAATCTATTACTTTCCTTTGTCAGTTAATCCTGGCCTTTGATCTTGTACTCTTCAAGCTGCTTTTGTAGACTTTTCAGTCTAACTGATTAGATCATTTGTTGATTGATAATCTTGAATATTTAACTTGTCTGCATTCTGTACTTGAGCTTCATATCGAGATCTCCAGTTTGTTTAATAGAGAACTGACATCTCGATAAGAATAATGGCTTATCGATATCTCTTAGTTCTCTATAAGTGTTTTGACTTGTCGAGGTCTTTGAGTTCCCTATAAGTGAACTTGGCTTGTCGAGGTCTCCAAATTTCTGCATTTGGAAATGACTTGTTGATATCTCTGAGATCGCTACAAGCATACTAACTTATCGATATCTCTGAGATCTCCAATGAGAAAATTGACTTGTCGATATCTCCAATCTTCATATTTCATTTTGACTTAACAATATCTCTGAGTTCTCTAGTGCAGAAATGACTTGTGGATATCTCAGACATCTCTATATGCATTTTGACTAGTAGATATCTCAGAGATCTCTATTGATAATTTGACTTGTCGATATCTCCAATTTTCAAGTCTTTATTTGGCTTATCGATATCTCTGAGACTCCTCTATAAGCTATTTTGGACTTCTCGATAAGTCATTTTGGAGTTCTCGAATGACTTCTCTATATGACTTGATCTGTAACTTGTAGATATCTTGACTTAGAACATTTTTTCTAAAACATATTAAGTCAACTCCAAGCTTCTTCACAATTTCTCTGAGGCATGATCTTCTTGATCTTCTTCCAGAGTTTATTCTCAGGCTTGAGACTGTTTACTGAAAAATACTTCAGTCTAATCTTTGACATTTTTACAGACTCAAGTAATACAATATATTTAGATTATCATACAACTAATTCTTAGGGTTGTCAATTTGACTTAGTCTTGTTATAGTACATGTATGTTTTGCACAACAGTCGACCCCAATTGTCTGCAAGAAGCTATTCGGGTCGAGATTCAGCCAACTACGTTGGACATGTGGGTCGATAGTTCCTCTGTGAGCATTTAAAATTTTCAATCTCCCTCGAGACGCCGTGGCTTATGATGGTAGGAGTCGTGATGAGATCGTTGATAGGTGTAAAGGGCTGCCGGGTAAGGCAGTTTTCTTTTTATTCTTATTCATTTATTTATAATGTATCGTATATTTCTAGTGTGTTTATTGTCATCATTTTTCATCATTTTTATATCACTTATCCCTTTTCTTGTTTTGTTTTTTTTTACAGTTTCTTGCTGATTTTATGCATATCTTGGAGGAGTTCAAAGTCGATGACGGCAGCGAGGCAATGTTTTACAAGATTCAATCAAAATGAAATAAATAAGAATTATTGATAAAATTTATTGAGGTGAATGTCGTTCCACGCATTCTTGATTGGCCGACCGTCGAGGAATGCCATCTTATAAGTGGCCGAACTTATGACCCTGGTTATCTTGTATGGGCCTTCCCGTGAGGTCTTGAGCTTCCCTGTTATCGTTGGTTGCGAGGCTCCAGCGAGGCTGCAGTTTCTCGAAGAATGAATTCATTGATCTTGAGTGCTTTAGCCTTCACTTCTTGAAATACTTATCTGTTTTTTTTTGCTTCGCAATAATCTGAAGTTTCGAATCTTCCCTGACCTTTTCAAATAAATCGTTGTGGAATTTGAGGCCCTCGACTGACAGGGAAGTTTCGAATCCTCCGTGGTATTTTGTTTCTCCCGAAAAATTCGTAATATTTAGCTAGTCAGATATAGTATTAAAGCAGTTTCTCTTAAGATTCCTTTTTTGGATAAATTCCTCGGATTTTTTTAAATTAATGAAACAAATAAACATGACTAGACAAATAGGTTGTGGCATTTATGATCTCTTAATGTTATTCTCTTGTATCTTCTCTGTTCAAGCGATATTTGAGTATTACCGTAAGACTTTCCCTTGCACACATCTAGCAGCTAATCTATTCAATTGAATTCCTTTGCAGAAAGGAGAGCTGCTCAGTCCCAACAGGCGCCGTAGGAGTGGTGACACAAAGGTGTTGTACAGCTAACTGAGGGTACTTTGAGCTAAAACTCATTTCATATGTAGTTGTATTGAAAATAAAGTTGTTGCTTGTACTAGAAACTGTACATTCCGTAGTTCTAAACATTTAAATACATAGCAGAATCTAGTAAACCGAGGGTCAGATATTGAGTACAACTGATGCCCATGCAGAGGAGAGATATATTGACATATACTAGTTTAAACAGTGTAAAAATTGATAAATGTGAGTTAGTGTCTGTATCTCAATGTGAGTAAATAAATGTTTCCTTGTGAAGAGTCAAATGTTGTTTAGATGAAACAGATGTTTGCTCAATGTAACAGGTCTATTGATTTTTTTTATTATGCGATGTTGTTGCCTTGCTGGTTCTGTTATTTGTCTATATAGGGTGCTTAAGATATCTTATTTAATTTTTCTCATTACATTTGAAACTATACTTGTCATCATGAATACTGTTAATGTGCATCATGTGAGATATTTACCCCCATTGTTCGTTTTTCATTCAAGATTATAGTATTAAATGTTTTTACTTTTTTTGCAATTTTTTTGGATTAGAGACCTGTGACAATACACATCTAGCAGAAAGCCTAAAGCAGATCAATGCTAGTTTTTTCTTTTGTCAGACAGACCAATGCTAGCTTAAATACATCATTTCATAATTTTGTAATAAAAATAGTATACAACTATAAAATAGTTCCCTATTAGTCGGGTCTTGGCCAAAGCACTCTTTTCAGTCGAACTCTGAGCACTTGTAGTAGGTTACTTCTGGAAGCTTTAACTTTTCAGGAATAGAAGAAAACCAAAATCTGGCAGCGCGACCACAAGCAAATAGGAGACTACTATTGTCACTAAACTTGGACACCTCCAATGCTTAACAAGTTCTTGAACGTATTGAAAGCATCCCCTGTTCCAAAATTCTGCTCAAATCCATATATTATTCTAGTCCAGGAAACTACACCAGGCTCCCAAATCTTGCATCAACTGTAAAAGTTTAGTAACAATTGATTCATGCTAGCGATAATCCAGCTTTTAAGGTAATCCATTGCACTACATTTATTTTTTCCTTGAATTGTTTCAGTGTGTTATACCCAAAATTTGGCATTGAATTGACTCGGGTCAAACGCGAGCTAGTTACAATCAAACTCAGTATTGCGTTGTGAAAGTGAGGACGCGTCCAAGTGTTCAAGACACGCCTGCTTGAGAAGGGATATGTTACGAGACGAGAA
This sequence comes from Apium graveolens, assembly GCF_009905375.1. Classification (NCBI taxonomy): domain Eukaryota; kingdom Viridiplantae; phylum Streptophyta; class Magnoliopsida; order Apiales; family Apiaceae; genus Apium; species Apium graveolens. The sequence continues at coordinate 225,361,297 of NC_133652.1, forward strand.
GAGTGCATGGTAAAGGAAGGACGCGCCCAGGCTTTATGGACGCGGCAAATTTATGAAAGTGCTTGGCAGATGAAATCTTATGACGATGGACGTTATAGGACGCGCCTACTTTATCAAGGACGCGCCTACTTTATCAAGGACGCGTCATGGGAGGTGAAATGCTGTGCATGATAGTTTAGAGGAGACGGTGCGAGTCTAATAAGGGTGAGGACGCGCCCTAACTTCTAGGACGCGTCCTGTGTTTGTTCTATGTGTTCCTAATGGTAACCTCAGGAAGAAGCTTGCATGGAGAGGAGCAATAGAGGTTATTTTTGCTAATGTATTTGTTGTAGGTACTCTTTGAAGAATTCCCTCTTTGAGACGGTCAAGGAGGGGGATGTCCGTGAAAAGCTTGAAGGCCTCCAGGGGTATGCCTGATGATTGAAGGCCCCCTCCTGTATTCAACGGGTGTCCTCGTTAGGGATGCGGGGTTAATTTTGGTGTGTGTTTTGGGAGCTCTGTTCTTGTATTCAACGGGTGTCCTCGTTGGAGAACTTTTGAGTCAACCTGCACTTTGCACCCAAGAGCTTGGGATCACCTGTCCTACTATCTAGTGGGTTATCCTCATTCGGGGGACAGGGACGCGTCTGGCATTTGGGGCGAACCGTGGCTATACCTGCGTTCGTAAATCAAGGGAGATAGCTGTAGTGGAGTGTTATTCTTGCGCAGGGAGATGTACTATCCGTGAAGTCCTACGATTACGGACGAGCCTTAGGCCTTCGCGGTTGGGCCTCATAGTTGGACATTCCTAAAGCTAGCGGAAGACGGATATTTGATGGGCTTCTACTGGGCTTAGGAGTAAGAAGTCTCAACTCATTAGACTTCCTGTTCTACAAGAACTACGTCAGGCTTGATCCCTATATAAAGGGTACGTAGGCACATTGAGAGAGTAAGAAGTTGAGAGCTGATAAGAGAGCCACCACTTACTCTGATCAATCTCAGCCTAAAACAACCACAATCAACCACACACCGCTTAAGTTTCCGGCAAAAGAACCACCGTCACAGATCTTAGTTCCGGCGAGAAACCTCAATCTTTGTTGTTACCAGATTCCTCCGTCAACAAATTGGCGCTAGAAGGAGGGGCTGCTAATTAAGGTCGAAATCTTAGGAGGAAAAGATGTCTTACAATCGTGATGGAAGTTCTTATGATGGAAGTGACAGCAGGTCTGAAGGAGAAGGCGGGGGGCGCTATACTCGCAACGAACCTTACGTTCCCAGAAACATGGCGGATCCACCAAGGGCTCCGGATGTGGGGGGGACACCTCCAGTTCTCATCAGCAACGCCGATATATTGGAGCAATTATATCGCATGGGGGATACTCTTAACAGTTTTAACTCAAGACTGAACACGGTGGAGCGTCGAAAGACGAGGAGAGGTTGTCGTTTCCCCCGTCATGGTCATGCCTTGGGAAAAGCCCCTGTAGCTGAAGGAGATGCCCAGGGGAGCGGGGAAAACCCGCGAATCACTCCACGGCGTTTGGAGTACTCGGATGATGTAGAACCTATTGTGGAGCTTGCGGATGAAGACACTGATGGCAGAGAAAGGCCTCACTTGGGTAACCAAGTAGTGCCACACCCACATAGGTCTGGGCGTACGATGGACGAGCGTCGTCGTGCGGAGAACACTCAAAACAAAGACGAGGAAGGAAGGGATCTTTCAGCCTTGAAAAGGAGGCTTGGCATAAGGTTGGAGGACGACGATTTGAGGATGTTGCTGGTAGAATGGCAAAAGGAAGGAAACGCCGGAGAAGCGAGGCCCCGTGACACGACGCGTGTGCCCCCCGCATTCCAAAGGGATGACGGGGCGCGGCATCGCGAGCACGAGTGTGCCCCTCCGCGAGGAAGGCCCGGGAATTACTACCGCGGATATCAGAGGAATGGACGAGGAAGAATGGGATATCAATACGGAAGAGCCCCTTACAATGGTAGGAGAGGTGGAGCACACTCCGCTGGAGAAGTCCCCGCCGTTATTCCCGTAGCTTCCCACAGCGTTACTGGTAATGGGTCTGGGGCACGTCCTCATGACCAAGACGGCGGGCGAATCAAAATAAGAATGCAGAACAATGATGAAATTCCGCAACGCGGTCAAGATGAACCTCGCGTACGAGAAAATATCCAGGACCAAAATGGTAACATGCCACCGCCGCAGCTTCAGGGCGAGGGGCGGCGAGGTCCTCCGCCACACCCGGGGGGTAATCAAGGGGAATTTCAACAAGTCGCAGAGCAACCCCAGCAGCCTAATGTTCAAACCATTCCTGGGGTAGGGACGTTTAATGTGAACGACCTCAAGAGGTTGCTCAACCATCTTGAGAGAGGAAGAGTAACGGCGACTGCGCAAGCTCCTTCTCCTTTTGCTGCTGTTGTGAGGGAGGCGCAATTGCCCGCGGGATACAGGAACACAACCAATGACTTGTGTTTCCACAGGAACTCTGACCCTGTGGAGTTCTTGGGGCGTTTCAACATTGAAATGGACGTATATCAAGTGCCTGATTTGGCTCGATGCCGTCTCTTGGCAGCCACTTTCAGAGAAGGCGCTCAGCAGTGGTTCCAAAAACTTGGTCCAGGTGTAATTACATCCTGGGAACAGATGAAAACTTTGTTTTTGACACAATTCCAAGCCGCGGTAAAGTACACACCACCTGTTACCACGCTGGTTAATGTGAAACAAAAGGAAGGAGAAAGTTTGACTTCGTATTTCAAGAGGTTTAATGCAGAATCTACTTTGGTGAGGGGTGCAACTGACGAAACATTGAAAATATTGCTTATAGCTGGGTTGCGTGTGGGGACGAATTTCTGGAAGCACCTATAAGGGAAGGACCCAGTATCGCTAGCTGATGTGCTTGCGCAGGCGGAGTCGTTCAAAGCAATCGAGCAGTCACTTGCAGAAACAAAAAAGAATGACAATACCCATAACTCTAAGGGGCGATCCAAGAGAAGGGACAGATCCTTGAGCCCAGATTATCGGTGAAATGCCAGAAGCCCTAACAGGGTAAATGCTGTGAGCTCGCGGAGAGAATGGAGCCCACCATCGAACTACGAGAGAAGAGTCAGCAATTATACACCGCTGGCAGCGTCCATTGATCATATCTTCGAGGTAAATAAGGACAGAGGAATCTTCAAGAAGCCCGACCGTCTAACTTCATGGCAGAGCAGAGACAAGAAGAAGTATTGTGACTACCATGAGTCTACTGGCCATGACACCCATGAGTGTCGTCACTTGCGGGATGAGATTGAGGAATTGATCAATGCAGGATACTTAGGAGAATGGATTGATAAGGTGAAGCGACGCAGGGGACTCGATGACAAGGGTAAGGATGAAAAACAGCCCCCGCGGGCGGAGGATGTTGAAAAAACAGCAGAGGTCAAGTTTCAGAGGGCTGGCAGTATCAGGGCAATTTTCGGAGGACACCCTTTTGTTGGTGATAGTAATCGAGCACTGGAGAAAAACGCGAGAGAAGCGCGACATCCACCGCTCACCAACATCCACAGCGTGGAAGATAGACCACCGAAGGTCTTTAAGGGAGAGTCCGCTGATATTACGTTCAAGGAAAAAGAATCTAGGTGGGTGCATCACCCTCACAACGATACGCTGGTGATTACCATGCTCATTGGGGCGATGAACGTACATCAAGTCTTCTTGGATAATGGGAGTTCTACAAACATCTTGTACTACAGCACCTACAAAAAGCTGGGTTTCCCAGAGAGTGACATGTATTTCGAAGATGCGCACGTCTATGGCTTTACTGGGGAAGCAGTGAGGGTTATGGGTTCTGTCAGGCTTCCCGTCACGCTTGGGGAAGGAGCTTTGACGGTTACCCAAATGATAGATTTCAAGGTGCTAGACCAGGATTCCGCGTACAACATGCTGGTCGGCAGACCTTGGTTGCGAGCATTCAGAGTGATAACCTCGATACACCACTTGATGATAAAGTTCCCAACGCCAAACGGAGTTGGCAGTCTGAGAGGGTCACAGTATGAGTCACGCGACTACTATCACAAGGCTGTCAAGGAATTTCGCAGAAGAAGGTATGAAGGGAAAGGTCTCCCATTTGAGGATGTAGAAGATATTCATATAAAATCAAGTGGAGAGGTCCATGGCCACTACTTCGTTGAAAGCCCCGGAAAGGAAGAAACCAATATCTCTGGGAACTCTTTTTTGACGCAGGGACGCATTTCGAGGATCCGTAGCGTGGAGGAAGTGGTGGTGAACTATACCGAGGTGATCATACAGAAAGAAGTTAACGGGGAAAAGTTGGAGGAAAGAAGTGAGATTTTGTGAGGTCTCGGGAATAACCTCAAGGTGGATGCTCCTCAAAAAAAGGACGCGCCCTTGAATGAAATTGAGGTTGATGCTTCTCCAAACGAGGACGCGCCCTCAGATGCGAAAATGGAAGTCGAAGACCCCCGAGACTTTGATTTCGATTTGGATCCCAGGATCCTTATGCCCGCCGAAAAGACGGGACCGGCCGAAGACATAATATCTATTCCAGTTGATAAAAATGATCCGAGCAGGGTTTTGAAAGTGGGATCCCAGTTGGATGATGAGATGAGAGGAAGTCTTGCCCGCTTTCTAATTGCAAATCTTGATGTTTTCGCATGGAGTCATTCAGATATGATAGGAATCGACCCGGAGGTAATGTGTCACCGTTTGAATATCCTCCCGAATTGCAAATGCATACGTCAGAAACGCCGCCCGATAAGTGGAGAAAGGGCAATAGCGTTAAAAGAGGAAGTGGACCGATTGTTAGAGGTGGGGCTGATCAAAGAGTCTTTCTACCCCGAATGGCTTGCAAATCCGGTACTGGTGAAGAAACCGAACGGGAAGTGGAGAACATGTATGGATTTCACAGATCTCAATAAGGCATGTCCAAAGGACAGCTTCCCGTTGCCAAGAATCGATCAGTTGGTTGACGCAACGGCGGGGCACGCGTTGTTGAGTTTTATGGATGCATACTCCGGTTACAATCAAATTCCGATGTATGGCCCCGATCAAAAACATACATCTTTCATTACTGACAGGGGGTTGTACTGTTACATAGGAATGCCGTTTGGATTGATTAATGCTGGCGCGACCTACCAGCGGTTGGTAAACATGATGTTCAAGGATCAAATCGGAAGAACTATGGAAGTGTATGTGGATGATATGCTGGTAAAGTCCAAGGTAGCGGGTGACCACATCAAGCACTTGATGGAAATGTTTGACATTCTGAGGAGGTTTCGTATGAAATTAAACCCGCAAAAATGTGTGTTCGGCGTGGAGTCGGGCAAGTTTCTTGGGTTCATTGTCAACCACAGGGGAATTGAGGCCAACCCCACAAAGATCAAGGCATTGATGGATATGAAGTCACCCACCAATGTGAAACAACTGCAGAGTTTGACTGGGAGAATCGCCGCGTTAAATCGATTTGTTTCCAAGTCGTCCGATAGATGCAAGGAATATGTACCTCGAACAGCGATAAAAAGGCAAGCCTTAGCCGATTTCTTGTTGGAATTTGATTCTGAAATAGATGATAAAGCTTTGGTAATACTGCATCCGTCTCATTCTGAGGAGTCTTTGGAAGAGTTTCCGCATCCTTGGTGGATCTTGCATGTGGATGGGGCGGTTAACCATGGAGGAGCGGGTGCGGGTATAGTACTTGTATCTACGGAAGGCCACCATCTGATGAGCGCCATTCATTTCAAGTTTTATGCAACCAATAATGATGCGGAGTATGAAACGCTGATTAATGGCCTGAAAATCGCTTTGGAAATGGGGGTGCGGAACTTAATTGCAAGAAGTGACTCAGAGTTGGTAGTGAATCAGGTGAACGGGGGATTTCAAGCGTGAGGCCCACGAACAGAATTATACTTGAGATGTACACAGCGCCTGATTGGAATGTTCAAAGAAGTTAGATTGGAATGTGTTCCGCGAGAGAAGAACAATAATGCGGATGCTCTGGCAAAAATGGGGTCGCAACAAGAGGCTGTGTTGTTAGGATCCATCCCCCTTGAAATCCAGGAGATTCCTAGTATCCCAGAGGTAGAAACTATGCAAGTGGATAAGGCTCCCAAGGAAACATGGATGACGCCCATTCTAGCTTACATTCGCAAGGGAATACTCCCCGAGGATAAGTTTGTGGCTCGCCGACTCCGCTATCAGGCTGCAAGATACGTGATATACGACGAAGTCCTGTACAAGAGAGGGTTCAACCAACCTCTGCTCAGGTGTGTTGAAGAAGAAGAAGGAAATTACATCCTAAGAGAGGTGCATGAAGGAATCTGTGGCAATCACTCGGGGGGTAGTTCGTTGGCAATGAAAGTTTTGTGCCAAGGGTATTATTGGCCCACAATGAGAGAAGATGCTACAAATTTCGTCAGGGCATGTGATCGCTGCCAGCGCTTTGCAAATTACTCGTCTATGCCGGCGACACTCTTGACGCCTATGGCAAGCCGGTGGCCGTTCGCCATGTGGGGAATTGATCTTATCAGGGAATTGCCGAAAGCTAAATGAGACGTCAAATATGCAGTGGTTGCGGTCGATTACTTTACTAAATGGGCGGAAGCTATGCCACTGGCTACTATCACCGCAAAGAAAATCAGAGATTTTATTTTCAACTCAATTGTATGTAGGTTTGGAATCCCTTACAAGCTTGTCTCCGACAATGGAAAACAGTTTGATAACAAGGAGTTGCGACAGCTATGTGAGGAGTTGAAAATCAAGAAGGAGTTTGCGGCAGTCTATCATCCTCAAAGCAATGGATAAACAGAAGCTGTTAACAAAATAATAAAGCATACCCTCAAAACCAAGCTGGAGGAACGTAAAGGGAATTGGCCTGAAGAACTCCCGAATGTAATGTGGTCATACAACACTACGCCGCGATCTACTACGGGAGAAACGCCGTTTATGCTAACTTACGGCTACGAAGCTATGGTCCCCGTGGAAGTTGGATCGGGATCACTTCGCAGAGATTGTTACGGGAAAGAAGATGCTGAGGTTAATCAAAGGCTTCATTTAGATCTCTTAGAGGAGACGAGGGAAAATTCTCAGCTAAGGCTAGCGGCATATCAGCAGCGCGCCGTAAGGTATTATAACAAGAAGGTAAAAGGACAATTGCTGAAGGTGAGGGATTTGGTACTTAGGAAAGTGATGCCCAATACAAAGAACCCCCAACATGGAGTGTTTGGAGCTAATTGGGAAGGACCGTACAGAATAAAGTCCATCCTGTGGAAGGGGACTTATCACCTTGAAGATATGGACGGGAAGCTAGTTCCGCGAGCTTGGAATGCGGAACATCTCCGAAAGTATTACCAGTAAGGCGTGGCTTTGGCCCCTTGCATATTTCTTTTATCATTTTGGGTTATGCCCAGATTATAGGCTAGAATTAAATAAATTCCTCCTAGCCTAGGGGGGTAGTGCATGTACTACTTACCTTGGAACTAGTTGAAGGGTCATTTTTTTATATTTTCCCCACGGAGCATAGTAGCCGTGTGACTGGTGCACTTTTGACACCAGAGCGTATTAAAAATAAAATTTTGAAACTTTCCAAAGAGTTATTTGCTTTGTTTGCTTGGTTGGATGGCGCGTCCTAGCTATAGGGCGCGCCCTGATTGATAGTTCTATATGAATGTTAACTGAAGTAGTGGCTGCTAAAAGGAACAATAAAACTTGAGTAAAAATGGAACTAGGAAGTGTACTATTTCCAAGGACGAGGAAGTGTACTATTTCCAAGGACGCGCCCAAGAAATATTGGTTGATGCTCTTTCAGTTGAATATTTCCTTAAAAAGTCCCTACCGAGGACGTGTCCTCCCTGAGAGAAAATATTTCTGAGAGAACGTTAAGGCGTGTCAAACAGTTAGGACGCGCCCCATTGTGCCTTGTGCCTTGGTTAAACACACAAGTACAACGTATTGCCGTGCTCATGCACTTTCCAAAACAAGCAAAGACGCGTCCAACTAGAGAGGACGCGCCCACAATGGATATTTGCTTGACGGGAGTAAAAATATTAACAAATTAGTCAAAGGTGACGCGCCCTAAACAGAAGGCGCGCCCATGAAAATGATTACTTGAGTAAAAAAAAAAGAGTGCAAGTGAATGAAGTTCAAAAATAGTCTTTACAACTTGCAAGGCTTCAAAGGGCCCGCGCCTTTAAAGATAGTTTAGGAAAAATACATGAAAAACATAGGACGCGTCCTAGGCAGGAGGCGCGTCTTGGGGCTTGTATTGGTCATCTGCAGGGGGAGGCTGAGTTTGGAGCGGAGCATGCTCAGGAGACGCGTCCTCTTCCTCTAAACCCAGAAAAATCCTTTTGTTCTTGATGGATTCTGCGGCCCTGACGCTGAAATTATTTACCCATATCTGGGTATCTGCATCAAACTTTGAGAATGTATACTCTGGGTCGTTGGCAATGAACCCAGAGCACCATTCTTCAAACCCAGCCTGGAAGCCGTGCTGGTAAACTAGCTTTTTCTCCTCTGTCCATCCGTGCAGCCTATCATCATTCAGGATGTCAAGCTCCAGCTGTATGGTGGAATTCAGGGTGATGACGCTGTCCATTTGCTTCTCTATTGAGGAGACATTGCCTTCCAAAATAGCTTTTCCTGTTTCTAGACGCGTCCTCTCCCCCTCCAGACGTTTGATCTCAACATCTTTTTCTTGGGCAAGCAGGGTAATGTATTTTTCCAGAGATTTAACTTTATCTTCGGCCTGGCTCTTCGCAGTATCTGTAACAGCAAGACGCGCCCTGAGCCTGGCGGCCATATTAGCACTCTGTCTGGCATGCAGGTGAAGCTCAGCTGCAGCCCTCACCATGGCCTCCTCCGTTTGCTGCTCCGTTCTAAAAGTCCAACCTCTGACTTCATCCTCTGTGAAATCCCCAACAGAGGACGCGCCCAGGTATCTGAGAACGAAAGACTGGTCATCAGGAACTACCTTTTGACGCTTCGAGGGCGCGTCCTCCACCTTCTCGGGAATGTCAAACACGGTAGTGTCGATTATCTTTGGTGGAGGAGAAGGAGTTGCAACAGGAGGTGGGGTTTTTGCCTTTGAATCGACCTTTGTAGGAGCCTGTTTCCTTGCCCTTAGTTTTTTGGAAGCCCCAATTGCGAATCCTTTGGGGAGTGAGGCCATATCTGTGATATAAACATAAAAAAGGGATTAGTTATGTACAAGAAGACGCGTCCTGAAAGTAGGACGCGCTCATATCATGATATAAAGGTCTACGTGCATGACAGATATAGAAAAACGTAAAGATGTATAAATGAGTGTGAGGATGACGCATCCTAAAGAAGTGACGCGTCTTACCTAAGACGTTTTTTTTGTAATAAAGAGACACGCCCGGGGGGTAGGGCGCGCCCAAGGTGATAGTGCATATATAAAGTAACGTTTATAAATCATGCTAAAATTAAAGGAAAAAGGTGAGCATAAATATGACGCGTCCTAAAGCCGTGACGCGTCTTACGTATAATGATTTCTTACCTTGCTCTAAATCCACCTTCTTGTTGACGTCTGGCTGAATAATTTCTGTGGCTTGGAGCCCTTTGGATTTTTCGGAAGCGGTGAGGATGGGTTTCCCATTATGGAAATCTCGAAATTTGCAGAGAGAACCCACCCGTGGGGACAAAGCTCCTATTTTCTTCAAATTCTCCTCGGTAATCATGTCCTTGAGGTTGAAATGTTTTTCAGCATACTGTAAAACCTTATCTGCTCTCTTCTTCTTCTCTCCTGCTAGCTCTTTCTGGGTCCTTTTGTCTAAAAGAAGGGATAATAGGTTACAAGGAAAATAAAGAAAAGGTTATAAAAGAAAAGGCGCGCCCTGATAGAGAGGACGCGTCCTAAATGTTGAACTCACTTGGTTCCAAGTTGAAGCGAATGCGCGTCCTTTTGACGTCATAAATGTAGAAAAATGGCTCCTTCCAGTCTCTTCCGTGGCTAATTTTACCTTCATTAAATCCTTTGTTGTTCAACCATTTGTTGACTACCATAAAATGGTACCCGGGAATTGATTTCCTGATGCTGTAAAAGAAGCTGAACTCTTTCATTGAGGGCGCGCCCGGCCTCAAGTTATGGTACATAATGTACAAAGCCCAGGCTAGCTTGTATGAATTCGGTGATAGTTGGACTGGAGCCACGTCGTACCATTTTAAAATTTTCTTAATGTATGGGTGCAAAGGCGCGCCCACACCCAAAGAAATTAACTTTGGAGTAAGCACCATTCTTGGGATCCTTTGGTTCCCAATGTTGAAAATGTGCGGCCTCATGGTATGAAGAGGGCGCGCCCAGATGCCCTTCATGTCATAGTATTTCATGTGCCATTGGATTTCCCAGTCGGTTGCGATCGAGTCAAGGGCAACACATGCTAGCTTACCTTCTTTCTTTCTTCTGGCATTTTTCTCTGCCTCAGTTAGGGCGCCAAGCCTAGCCCAGTCACAATCCACTTCAACATCTGAAGGATCCCAATGTTCCAGAGGAGAGTCTAATTTCTGAGGGGATACGGGATATGTCTCGGGGTCAGGAACCCTCCTTTCAAATTCGCTTACGCTGAGAGGTGACGTGTCCTGAGAAGGAGCCGCGCCTTGGGAAGCTAACGCGTCTTGAGAGTAGGATGCGTCCTCGTCTGAAACAGCTATTCCTCGGGGTTTTTGACCTGTGATAGGAACAATTTCATCGTCCGTCCAATCTTCGATGGCAGCCCTAGTATGGAGAACTGGAGTTCTTTGCCTTTTAACTCCCTTCTTTTCCATTCTTGAGCTTATGGGAACATGGTCCATGGAATCGGAGCTGGAATCAGACATTATTGAGTTTTTTGATTTAAGGGAACGAAAGACGCGTCTTTCTGCTCTAAGGAAGGAATTCGTCCTGTGGATGTTGGGAAAGTCGGGTTTAAAAGAGATTAGGTGTGGGGAATAGATTCCAATACGTTTGTTGAGTGCCTTAAACGGGTGAAATGGTGAGGAAGAAGACGCGTCCTCCAGCTGCAAAATAAGGAATAAACATCTGAGGACGCGTCCATATATAAAAAAAGGGATACTGTAAAAGCGCGTCCTAAATATCTACCGCAGGGGGTGTGCTACAATGACGCGTCCTAAAATGCATCTGGCCTTATGTTACACTTGCTTGTAACAGCTTAAACGTGTCTTAAGAGGATATAAGACGCGCCCTGACGGGAGGACGCGTCTGTTATGGTTGCAACGCATTAGAATCTTAATCGATTACAATCAATTTTGGGAAAATTCTCTAATAAACTAGAAACATGCGACTACAAGATTGAAAAAGCAAAGTATGAGACAATAACATATATACACACATATACATACAAGGAGAATTAAGAACGATGCATGGAAACTTGAGGTATATGAACGGGTTTTTTGCTCATTAAACTCGATTTACTCAATTAAATAAGAAAGTAAAAGAAGATTTGTGTACTTTTTGAGTTGAGGAGTGGATTGAGCTAAAGAAATCAGGAAATGACCCGCTAAATCGTCGGGGTTTTGAGCTCAAAAGCTTGAGAGCAGCGGTAATGGTGGTTTCCAGAGAAAAGAAGATAGAATAAGGTGCAATTATGGTGAACCTAGGGTATTTATAGAAGGACGACCCTAAGGACGACAGCTGTACACCACATGCAGAAGGTGAAAGTAAGATGCGTCTTCCTGTCATGACGCGTCCACCTGTTTTGAGCCAAATTTCGCTTGGAAAGAAATTCCAATTTTGTTTTTAACTGCAAATGGAATTTGGGGGGTAGTTGTTATACCCAAAATTTGGCATTGAATTGACTCGGGTCAAACGCGAGCTAGTTACAATCAAACTCAGTATTGCGTTGTGAAAGTGAGGACGCGTCCAAGTGTTCAGGACGCGCCTACTTGAGAAGGGATACGTTACGAGGCGAGAAGAGTGCATGGTAAAGGAAGGACGCGCCCAGGCTTTATGGACGCGTCAAATTTATGAAAGTGCTTGGCAGATGAAATCTTATGGCGATGGACGTTGTAGGACGTGCCTACTTTATCAAGGACGCGTCATGGGAGGTGAAATGTTGTGCATGATAGTTTAGAGGAGATGGTGCGAGTCTAATAAGGGTGAGGACGCGCCCTAACTTCTAGGACGCGTCCTGTGTTTGTTCTATGTGTTCCTAATGGTAACCTCAGGAAGAAGCTTGCATTGAGAGGAGCAATAGAGGTTATTTTTGCTAATGTATTTGTTGCAGGTACTCTTTGAAGAATTCCCTCTTTGAGACGGTCAAGGAGGGGGATGTCCGTGAAAAGCTTGAAGGCCTCCAGGGGTATGCCTGATGATTGAAGGCCTCCTCCTGTATTCAACGGGTGTCCTCGTTGGGGATGCGGGGTTAATTTTGGTGTGTGCTTTGGGAGCTCTGTTCTTGTATTCAACGGGTGTCCTCGTTGGAGAACTTTTGAGTCATCCTGCACTTTGCACCCAAGAGCTTGGGATCACCTGTCCTGCTATCTGGTGGGTTATCCTCATTCGGGGGACAGGGACGCGTCTGGCATTTGGGGTGAACCGTGGCTATACCTGCGTTCGTAAATCAAGGGATATAGCCGTAGCAGAGTGTTATCCTTGCGCAGGGAGATGCACTATCCGTGAAGTCCTACGATTACGGACGAGCCTTGGGCCTTCGCGATTGGGCCTCATAGTTGGACATTCCTAAAGCTAGCGGAAGACGGATATTGGATGGGCTTCTACTGGGCTTAGGAGTAAGAAGTCTCAACTCATTAGACTTCCTGTTCTACGAGAACTACGTCAGGCTTGATCCCTATATAAAGGGTACGTAGGCACATTGAGAGAGTAAGAAGTTGAGAGCTGATAAGAGAGCCACCACTTACTCTGATCAATCTCAGCCTAAAACAACCACAATCAACCACACACCGCTTAAGTTTCCAACAAAAGAACCACCGTCACAGATCTTAGTTCCGGCGAGAAACCTCAATCTTTGTTGTTACCAGATTCCTCCGTCAACACAGTGCATTCGGCAATTGCTTGCCCTCTATGTTAAAAGCTATAAAACGCAACTTTCGAACCAAACAACCCGGTGACAACCAGGTAGAGCTTTCCCTGATTGCAATGCTTGTGATCACGAAGGTACATTTCATCGAGTTTGGCATATTCATTAGAGAAAATGTGAAATAATTTATCATTGCTGGCTCTTCAAAGTTAAAGTACTAAGTGCATCTCCAACAATTTTTTACTTAACTCTTAAATATTAAATAAAATATTCGGCTCTTAGTAAGTTAGCACATTCTTAAGAGGCTCAACTCCAACAATACTCTTCATTCACTCTTAATTTATATTTTTATTCATATTTTGAACATAAAAGTCAGATAAAAGTGAGGTAAGAGTTGGAGGGAATGAATAATTTATTAATAAATAGAAGTTAAGAGTCATGCAGTGGCTCTTAAGTTTGAGCAGAAAGAATAGACTCTTAATTTTTTAAAAAGTCTTCAAGAGTCGGTTGAAATTTTAATTTATGCAAAATTCTTTATTTTAGAAGTTAAGAGTAAGTTCAACATATTACTTATATGAACTCTTAACTAAGATTATAAGGATTTTGAGTAAAAATAGTGCTCCAACGAGCTCTTAGTAATCCATTAAAAAGTTAAGAGTAACATCTCATACCTTATCAATAAGAACCTTACCTTATTTTATTTTTATCAATAAAAAATTCAATTCTCCCTCTTTTTTGGCCCCTTTTTGCTATCTTTCTTCCCCTTTTGTCCAATTCTTTATAAATATTTTATTATTATAATAATAATAAGGTATGTATATAAGGATAATTGTTGAAATTGAAAAACAAAACAATATCTTATATCACCAAGAATTATTATTTTATAATATATATGGAACACGCTAAGATACCGTTGGGAGTATATTGGAGATTCTCTAAATGACTGATGCCATGTAAAGATTACCGCTATTTTTCGCGCTCGCCAAAATTAAAATACACTCTGAAGTTTTCTTTGATGGGGCACATTGTCAAGCATCTGGAGTGCATTAGTAACCCTAACAAATCCATACAGTTCCTGCTTCAAAAGTACAATTAAAATATCCTATGTTTTAAAAATCGATCGATAAATTTCAGATCGATATTATAACTAAATAGTTCCGATTTATAAAATTTGTAAGAATGATTATAACTACATAAGATGGGTAGTTTAGTAAATCGAACAACTGACCAATATACTGTATCTCCACTAGGGGTGTAAATAAGTCAAACTATTCGTGAGCTACTAGAGTTCGGCTCGTAAAAAATTTGAATTCGGATCGAAAATAATCGAGTCGAACTCGAGCTTTTCGAATTTTTAACCGAGCCGAGCTCGAGCTTCAAATTATTCGGTTCGTAAGGTTCGCGAGCCTTATCGAGCCTCTATTATTTTTAATTTTTTTTGTTATAAATATATTTTATGTAAATATTTAATATTTATTATCTATTATTTATTTATTATTGAGTCGAACTCGAGCCGAACTCGAGTCGAACCGATCATATTTCGAATTTTCTTTAATATTTAGTGAATTAATTATAACTTTCGAGCCGAACTCGAGCCTATCGAACCTTTTACGAGCCGAATTTCCAACTTGAAATTAAAGGCTCGGTCGAGTTCAAGTTCAAATTCGAGAACGAACTATTTTAATCGAGTTGGAGTCAAGCCCGACAGTATTCGACTTGGTTTGTCACAGTTATACCCACTTTATAGGCAAGCATTGCCAACCACAAAATTGTGTAAAGGTGAAATACATACATGTTCATGAATTAATGACCATGCACGTATTTTCTCTCTCTAAAGCCCCAAAAAATCCCATCTCTCTCACCCTTTATCTCTCTCCTAAATCTCCCATCAATCTCTCCTTTGTTAAGAAAATCTCTTCAATACCCATTTGCTGCATTAGAAATGGAGCCAAAGTTAACATCTTTATAAGCTCACCTACTTACTTAACTCACAAAAACAAGAAAAAAAGATTAAATTTCAAAACCCAAGTTAAATCATCACCATATGAAGTGCTGGGTGTGTCTCCTTATGCAACTCAAACTGAAATCAAGAAGGCCTATAGAAAACTTGCTTTAAAGTATCATCCTGATGTCAACAAAGAGGTACTTATGGACGGACATATTTAATCAATTTATGTTTTATTATTTATTATTTCTCAATCAATTTCAAGGACTTGTTGTTTACAATCTTTCTTGATTACCTGATTTATATATATTTTGATGGTTGTTTTCGGTTTTCCTATTTCGAATCGTATTCCTGCTTGCCTCTATATTCAACATATTTCCAGTTGCAAGTATCAACTGTCTTTAAGAGAGTAGATCCCTAATAATACTTCCATGATTTTGCGTATTTTGGGTCTTTCGGTGCTTTCAACCACGGGGAAGTTTTTCACAACAAAAATTTCCTCTATTTTGGAACCAATATGAAATTGATTCTATTATGGAAGTATGGACTGTGTCACTAGGCCCGTCTTTGGGTCCGTCGATACATTAACATATTAATCTACAGCCCTTCCTAATTTGATTATTAACCGGTGCCTTGTGGTTGTGGGTGATAGGCTTAAGACCTGCCATAAGAGAGTGAGTATGAGCTTGGGGATTAGAATTGAAAGTGGCGTGGCACCTAATTATAGATTCTATTTCGGTGTTGAACTGTTGTAGCATGAGTTTGCAAATTTGTTGAAAAAAGAGCAGATTACACTGTCCCTTTATAGCAGATGATATACAACAAACTTCCCATGTTTTCTTTTGCCAAGGCAAGCTTCTTATGTGTTGGTTTTTTGGAGAAAAACAGGAGAAAGTAATATATTAGGAAGAATTCTACTTACTATTCTCATTTCTCAAGTTATAAATTTGCCTTTTATAACATACGGATAACCAAAATAGTCATATATTGACTTCCAAGAACAATCACTACTAACTTATTCATTGTAATCATTTAATTACTTATCCTACTAACAATTAACTAAAAAAATTATGTAATATCAAAACAACTCAAATTAAATTTGGAATATTCTCAACACAATGTTGCACAGTTTTCCTCTGTTGTGACGCAAAGAGAACTTCTGCATCACTAAATAGTGCATGTTGGTTTGCATTCTAGCTTGTCATTTTGCATGACATACTAGCGTAAAAAATTGAAAGCCTCAAGATATACGTTTTTTTTCTCCCTTTCTCCTTCAGTGCTCTTCCTGTTTTCCCTTTCACGAATTGTGGCTAACAAATTGTTTCATTTTTTAGTCTATTGATTTCCTGTTTTAAGATTTTAGATATCTTTTGTTTCTTTAGTGTAATAGAAAAAAGTATAACCCATGCTTGACATGCATTACTATCTGCTACAACGGGGATGAGTTTGAGATATACTCTTGTGTGCAAGTTAGGCAAGTTCAATTTTTTTTTTCTTTCCCAAATTTGTTCTCATTCAAGTTTATACTCAGATGTACACTTTGAAAGAAGAAAGCAGAACTGAACTAAGGTAGTTTAGATTCTGATCCCCACCCCTACAACAAGAACTTCCAAGTAATAATTTTTTGTTTTCTTTTGGCAGATGATAATGACTGAACGTAATTTGTACAGTACTTGCATGTATTTTATGGTGCAATCCCACTTAGATTGTTAGCATGAGACTGTTTTTTCTTTTTTTTTTAACCTATTAATCTATTATTCATATTGGATACAGGCTAACGCTCAGCAGAAATTTATGAGGATAAAGCATGCATACAATACATTGCTGAACTCTGACTCCCAGAGGAAATATGGTCATAGAAATCAAACATCTGACTACTATTCCGCAGCTGGAGAAAACAGGCGCAGTAAAGATGAGGAGGAGTTTTATGGATTAGGTAACACAAAATTTTCTGTTAGATTATTTTTTTACTGGACTGTAACTAAGTTGAGTTCTTTGAACCTTAATGCTAGTAATTGTTCAACCACTAGACTATCACGCAAAGTAGTGATGACCTGAAGACAAATAGTGGTGTTTCCTGATTAGTAAAGAATCAGTATCTATTTACTCACAGAATGAATTACTGGTTAAATATACCTCAAACAAGACTAATACTGTCGTCGGATTTACGCCATGACAACTGGATTATGAGCAGCGTGTACATCAGTACATTTTGTGTATTTTCATGTATACATGAAAAGTAAAGGTTCATTTTCGTGTCGGGTAATGGACTACATGAAATTATTACATAACGTGTTTGGTTTTGGATAAAAGTGCACAAAATACATCTCTGAGCTATTACATTACATATTATATTGCTGCGATGTGCATCATTTTGGTGTATATGCAAACAGTCTATACATCCAAGATAGTTGAAGTTATAGTTCATAGTAAGATATGGGTAGAAATGTATTTACTGGGCAAGTTTGGACTACCAACTTACACTTTGCTAGTACGATAAGATAACAATTCAGGAGAAGTGGTGACAATTATTGCTGATATGGCCTATTCTCTAGGCTCAGTGTAACTTTGCAGATACTGAGAGTGACAATCATTGGTGGGACCAAAGAGTACACTAAACCTTAGTTTGGTCCTGTTATGTAAGACTAATTTTTTTATAAGACTCAAGACTTAAGTTGTGCTTTGCAAAATATTCAGCTAAATATGAGATCATTGCACTGAAATCTAAACATAATGACAGTTTCAGGAGTTTTATATAGGAATAACTTTTGGTTGAAATGAATTATGAAATTAAGCATCAGTGGCGCTAATAGTATGTATTCAGAATGGTAAATTTAAATTGTTAAATTAAGAGATGATTTATAAACCCTGTAAATTTAAATTGTTAAATTAAGAGATGATTTATAAACCCTGTATCTCATGCTGTATATTCTTATCCTCACTGATTTCACTAAATTATTGTGTCCCAGAAGGACAAACTATATGTATTTGTGTGTATAATATAACCCATAAATATTCATCAACTCTTAATGGAAGACAGGAGGTTGGAATCATTGATAGGCGTTGGGAATTGGGATATTAATAGCAACAATTTATAACTAATTACAAAATACAAACTCTTCTGTAATATTTGTTAAACTACAGTGTGATAATTTCTGGGATGTTATCACAAGCTTTTGAGTGTAATAGCAGACATGGTTAGTATAGTCAGAACCATTGACATTTCCACTTGGCCCCTCAAGTCAATGAAAATGTCTTATGTGTAGATTCAAAAACTTTAGATGGTTGCTTACGTAACCAAATTCAGATTTGCATTTGTATCTGTCTCGAACATGTTTTGTTTTCTTAAATGTTCACACATAACCGAAGCTAACTTGATTTGTAAATTTAAGCATACGTGACTGTGAGGGATGAAACAAATGCTTCTGATCATGTCCACCATACATTAGACATTTCAGTTTCATTCTCTTATGTTTAACTACTTCAAAATGCAGGTAATTTTTTGAGGGATGTACAAATAACAATAGGTAGAATGTTACTCTTCTGTGAAATCCTAGAGGCTTAAGCTACATTATGTCACCTTCCGATCTCATTGAGAGTTTTTCTTTATCATGCAAGTGAAACAATGTGCTGCTGATGTCTTTTAACTTCTCTCTCCAGGAGACTTCTTTAAAGATCTTCAAGAAGAATTTCAGAACTGGGAAGCAAGTGCCAGTTCACAAGCAAAGCCAAAGAGCTTATGGGAAGAATTAGCTGTAAGATATTTACTTGGTTATCCTTAATGAATTTGCTTTTTTAACTAGCTACATGATTGTAGATAGTGCTTCAGGAATTGCTTTTAAAAGCCAGAACTAGAGATGCAATTCGCAAACCTCTAAATCATCCAAATACGTCAACATTTAAAAATTTAATAATAGTAACATAATTACATATCAGAAACTTCACGCTACTTGTTCTAAATTAATTTCAGAAGAAATAAGATAAAAATCATAAATCTTATCTTTACTTGTTAATATTTTTTTCTCGGTAGAGAGGTGGCATCTAAAACATTTTCAGAAGTAGAATTGTCTTCACTTGTTTTCTCAATCTATTTTCTCTTGGTTGGAAGGAGACATGACACCTTTAATAAGGTAGCGTCATTTTCATGTCCGGATCCTTCCTTGTGAGTACGGCTGTAATTCGAGCCGAGTCGAGCCGAGTTCGAGTTTTTTACAATCGAGTTCGAGTTTTTTACAATCGAGTTCGAGCTTTTTTTTATCGAGTCGAGTCGAGCCTGAAAATAATCGAGTCTGAATTGTGTGTTCGAGCTCGGCTCGGGTAATACACGAGCCGAGTTCGAGCAGTTCACGAGTTTTCGAACTTAACGAGTTTTTCAACGAGTTTTCGAGTTTAACGAGTTTTTAACGAGTTTAACGAGTTTTTAACGAGTTTTCGAGTTTATCGAGTTTTTTCACATATTTTCGAGTTATCGAGTCCTTATCGAGTTTATCGAGCCTACGAGTTTAACGATTTTTTTAACATGTTTTCGAGTTATCGGGTTCTTATCGAGTTATTCGAGTTTTATTTTTACTCGTAAAAATATATTTTTTTGAAATTTTGACTTACAATTTAAAAATATTAGTTTCACTATTAATAACAATAAATAAATGTTCAAAATAACATACATGTGTTCTGAGGTAAATCTAACAACATATTCAAATACATGTATAAACTAGAAAACAAATAACAACACCTTTGTTAGTATAATTTTTCAAGTCATATATGTTATTAATTTTGTTTAACTCTATCTTCATATTTCTTAAAAATGTACTTATTTTTCTATATTGTATATTGTATATCTTATATATATGATAAATAAAGTAAAATGATAATTTTATTATTGTCGGGGACTCGTGGGAGAAAAGTAATTTTTATCTTTTTTAAAACAAAAGTACGCAATAGACATTAAATCATTAATAATAACAATTATAAAAATAATAATTTTAATTAATAGCAATACATCATAATAAAACTTTTTTTGGTGTAATTTATATCATAGTTGTATAATATACCTATTAACTTATCACTAAATTATAAATTTAGATCTAATTAGTTGATATCTCAATTAGAATTTAGACAATTATCAAAAGTATGAATCGAATTTATAATAAAATATCAATATAGTAGTAATACATTATTATTATAAAGGACCGTTAGATTTTGAAATAAATGATAACTTTTGAATATAAAATAAAGGAATATTTTATAGATTCATGATTTAAACAAAAAAATAGAAACCCTATATTGAATAGATTATTTGATGTAAAATTCGTAACTGTCCTTTTTATTTTAAAATAAAATCAAACGAAACTCGATAACAATTTTACTTGCTTCAACTCCAACTTGATTCTTTTTTGTTTTACTCTTTCAAATTAATAACTTCTTATTTTTCTATAAAGTATTAATAATTGATGCAATACAAATCTAATTCAGTTCAAAACAAAATTAGTTTTGACTTATTATTTTATGAGTTTATGTTTTTATCTCTTCTGGTTTTGTAGAATTTAATTATGTGGTGGATGATATAATATTCTGATTTACTTAGTGACATTGTTACTTTTTACAATCATAGTACAATACTACACTAAATTTCAGGATTTATGTATCACTATTACAATGTTAAGTGTTAAGTTTGTTAATCAAATATGGTAGAATCGTAATGAGGTTATGGAAGACATGATTAGTATATTAAGGTTGACCAAAAAAATACCCCTGGGTAGAAAAAGCAACTGATTGAAGAAAAACAAATGCAAACATTTTCAAACAAATAAAAGTATGGAAGGGGTCCCCTCACATATACACAAAGTGACAAAGGACTACCAATATCAAAATATATATACATATCCAGAAAAAATTATCAATCATGTAAATAACAAATATAGAAAGACATAAGTCATATTAATAATATAAGTAAAATAAAATATCATTAATCATGTAAATAACAAATAAAAATAGCATCAAGTTATATTAATGAAAAAAAATAAAATATAGAAAAACATAAGTAATATTAATAACATAAGTAATAACATATATAAAAAATAAAAATATTAATTAAATATAAAAAATTAACCGAGTTCGAGTTTATCGAGTCGAGCTCGAGTCGAGTTAAAAAAAACTCGGCTCGGCTCGAGTTTTTAATCGAGCCTAAAATCTTGTTCGAGCTCGAGCTCGATAACGAGTTCGAGTCGAGTCGAGCCGAGTTAATCGAGTCGAGTTCGAGTCGAGCTCAAGCTCGACTGGAATTACAGCCCTACTTGTGAGACACGCATGTGGATGTAAATTATAATCTTTTCTTGTCTACCTCTTACCTTGTTTTACTGAACTCAATTCTTTATAATTTGTGGTGTAAAGGATATTGGAGAAGAATTTGTAGAGTTCCTAGAGAAAGAACTGAACATCAACGATGAAGATAGTGAAGACAAGAGGTATGGAAACCCCAAAAAGAGCAATGGAAATGCAACTTACGAAACAGAAAAAAGTGGAAAGGAAACTGTCCAGGGAAGCAGCATTGAAGATAATTTAGATGATATTGAAGCTGCTCTTACTCAATTAAAAAAAGAGCTGGGCTTATAAGGATAAGATGTTGCTTCGGAATGACAAGTGACGAAGCTGATTCTTAATTCTGATAATCTCTTTTTGGCTGTATTTTCATTTTGAAAAAAGAAATGTATATATATCTTTATTTTAACAAAAAAACCATGTTCTATAATATTAATGTATAACTTAAGGGTCCCCTTCCCCAATCATGATTGGTTGAGATTTATTTCATCTGCAATGATTCGTTGCAGAAGACGGGAACTGATATATTTTATTTTCTGTAGTTAACAGATTTTAGTCGATTAAAACTCAAAAATAGGTATAACCGAGACAATTTCGAGCTGATATCCTTATGATTTTGATGATCACATTGTTAGCAAGTTCATAACTTGTAATTCTTTTCTAATTCTTTTCTATTAGCAAGATGAGTAAAATGTATATAAATTTGTGACTAACTTTGCCTCACAGAAATCAATATTTTATCTATTAGCAAGCTAACAATGTCTTTGATAGTCGTATCGGCGAGTTTACAGTTATTGCCAGAAATAGTTCAAGATATGTCAGAATTGAGAATTTCAAGTAAATGGATAGTAATGAGTTTTTGTAAGAACTTTACTATATATTTTACGTGTTTAAATATATTAGAGTTCCTCTGATGTTTAAACTCTTTTCAAAAAGCTATTTGCTATTTTCTAGGAAGTTGTTAACAAGCGTTTTTATTCTAACTACTTCTTATCAGATTGGTATTTGAACTTAAACTAAAGATATAAGTTTTTAAAACTTTCTAATCTATATTATCTTTAATTTAAATGTGTTTCTAGATTATCTTAACGTTGAATTAAAACAAACCAACCGTGAGACTTGGTCAAGATCGGAAGTTGTGTTGTTCATTCGAAAGTTAACTTAATCTATAAATACCCTTGGGTATACTTGCTTTTGAGCTTGATCTACGAAGTATACACCATACCATCTGAGAAAATACAACTTGCATTCATTAAATATTCTTTTTCTGAGCTCTAGTTTAATCACGTATATCTATATACATAGAGTTCATAGTTTCTGTTGTAATTTCTATTTAAATTTGTATTGTTCAAGGTGTAAACATTTGTTGCCGAGTAGTTGAGTTTGGATAACAAGGGTTCTGGGAGTTAGATTGCTACAAGTTTGGTATAGAGCTTGGAGGGCAATTTACTCAATGAAACATGTGTTATCAACAAGCTGTTATCAGGAACAAGGGATAAAGGGAGATTTATTATTGAATCTCGTAATCGTTTCATTTCAGTGACTAATAATATATTCTCTTATCAAGTTATTAAGGGACCAATACGTAGACCATTAGACATAGGGGTCGAACCTGGCTAAAACTCTCTGTGTTATTTACTTGCTGTTATTTATTTTTTTGCTTTGCATATCGAGTGGCAGCTTGCTCACAACATATATTCGAACTTAACAGTAAACTGTCTGACATTTTTGTAAATAATCGGTAATATTTTAAAATTGGTTTTAATTAGCCATAACATCTATTCACCCTCCTCTAGGTTTAGAATTTCATTTGGTATCAGAGTTTTGGTATACTAACATTTCTGTAACAGGAAAAGTATCAATCAAATGGCTGACTTATTTCTTGGTAAGGCTGATTTGAGAACTCCTATTCTCACGGGAGCTGATTACAACTGGTTGAAAGGTCAAATGGAAAACACATTTATCCAGAGATCCACTTGTTTAAAGGGTTGTTCAGAAAGGACCATATGAGTTCAAAGATGACAAAGGGAGAGTCAAATATGTTGATGCACTCACTCCTGACGAGTTGTTAAAGATCGGCTACAATTAAAAAGCTAGGAGAATGCTTATCATGTGTCTAAATCAAGCTGAATATGGTAAAGTATCATCTCTTAGGATTGCAAAGGAGATCTAGAATGCTCTTGAAACATATCATGAAGGATCAATGTTAGGTCACACAACACTGTAGAAGGGGGTTCAAAACAGTGTTTATACAATCAAATCGATTTTAACACAAGTATGTAACAAAGATCTAGTATATTCAATAAACTCTGTTACAATATGAACTGTTGTTCTCTCTCAGTGATGAATAAATATTACTAAGAACTGCTAGGTTACAATGTATAATCTTCTCGATAATGATAACACCTATAGTGTAAACCCTAAGCTGTGTTTATATAGTACACAGTTACAAGATATATTCAAATTGATATGGAATACAATTCTGTCTCCTAAAATATATCAATCAGATATCTTCTACAAGTCTTCTAGTCTTCTAACTCTTTCCATGCATATCTTCTATTGTTTTAGTCCAGATCTTCTCTCCTGTAAATCAGCCGCATTCCTTATATGAAAGTCTTCCCGCACAGTACTGATATGTACCTTCTGAACCTTAAGTTCTGATATTAAGCTCTGACTTCAGTAAGTCCTGATTTCAGTAAGTCCTGATTTCAGTAAGTCCTTATATGTCCTGTTGTTAAGTTCTGAAAACTAAACACAAATCATATTAGACATGATATCTCAAATATATCTAACAATCTCCCTCAACTTGTAAATTATGCAAAATATATAAGTTAATAGATTTGATGATGTCAAAAACATTTTAATTACAAATGCAATAAGAGTTTAATAAAATAATAACTACAACTTATAGTCCTTGTAGCTTTTACCAATCTCACTGAGTCAATCTGAATCCAAAATGATTCTTGACAAAATTTGATATCAGCTTTTCTTCTTTATTCCTCAGGACTTGAGCTATTATAGTCTTGACTTGCTTCATCTCTTCATTCTAACTTCCAATCTGGTAGATTGCAGTCCTTAAAGCAGAGATATGGTTTCTTTCTAAACCATCACCCAGTCTTATTACCCTTGGATGAGAAGAATCTTCATTGTAGCATAGACATTTCTCTTTCAGTATCACTTCAAGTTTAGCAGAATCCTTCTTCATTGGAATTTCACTTCCATCATCTTCAACTATGTTAGGAATGAATTCTGTAACCCTTGAACCAGAAATTCTTGCTTTATCTCTTATGATCTTCAATATGAAATTTGACCATCTCCTGGTAATATCAGACTTTATCTCTAAAAGATAATGAAAGAATTAAAGTTCTTTCAGAATTTTGTTCAGCACATCTGATTCTGACATTTGATATGTCCTTCCATCTTCAAGAAATGGAATCAGATTTTCTTTGACATTATGATTATCATGAGCATCCAGTACTACTTGAACAGAGATAACCTTATCAAGGTGTTTCTGTGTAACATCTTCAAGAGGTCTGTCAGTCAATAGAAATGGATCTCTAGTAGCAACTTCAACTCCTGTCTTGATCCTAGCTTCATCAGAACCTAGTCCATCCTGTCTCTTGGTTCTCTTGCATTTAACCCAATAGTCATGAAATCAGACAACAATTGGCTTTTCTTTGGATATGATGATTTGACATTTTTCCACAGAAGCTTCTTTTTATCAGCCACTTTCATCTTGTCTAAATCAACTTGAGCTATGTCAGAGGTTGATGTCTTGATGACTTTATCAGAACTTGTTGTTTCTTCTGTAGCTTGCTGTTCTTCACTCTGAACAACTTGAGCCTTGTCAGAGGTTGTCTTGGATTCTTCAGTTATCTTCCTTCTTTTCAGAGTTTGAACATCTTCATCTTCAACAAGAGTATCATCATGAACTTGAACCAGTTTGCACACAGGTTTTATCAGGATTTGAGGAATTTTCATCTCCTGTGGCTGTATTATTTCATCAACTTTTCCCGTTCCTTTATCTTTGGGATCAATCTCAATCTGTGATCTTGTTTTGGGCTTTGATGCCTCGGTATTTGATTTCTCCTTGATCACAATGCCTTTTTCTTTAGGACTTGGAGGTTTCTTTGCAACAGAAGCTTTTGGCTTTAGATCTGTCTTTTCAGCTTTAAATCTAGCTCCTTCTTCCTTGAGATTTTCTAAATCCATTCCAGGATTATGCTTCAGAAATAATCTTCCAGCAATCTCTTCATCAAGTGTCTGAATCTTGGGATCCTTATAGTAGACAGTAGTCTGCTTTCCCTTGAGCTTCATAGTTTGCGAAATTTTTTGAGAGTCTTTACTTCCTCCTTGAATTAGAACATCAGAACTTAAGATCAGATTTTGAGTATCAGTACTTGCTATCAGATTTTGAGTTTGAGTAGCTTCAGAACTTGTATTCTTTTGAGTAGAAGATTTGCTTGCATCAGAGATTAGTTTCCTAGAAGAAACCTTGTTGCTTTGCCCTTGACCTTGATCTCTTCCATGACCTCTACTCTTATCAGAGATTCCCTGGTCATCACCTTTGTCATCCTTCTTCTTTAGTAATAGAGTAGGTGAGCATTTGGACTTAACTACCTTCTCCCCCTTTTTGGCATCATCAGGTAGTAGAAGAGAGAGAAGAAGTTCTACTGAAGATTGAATTTCATCCAATTTGAGATTTTTGAGAGGCTTGATTTTGCAGGACCTCAATAATTTGGGCGTGTTGTTGCTCTTGAGCTTTCCCAATTGCTTCAACTTTCTCATGTATAGGTCTGATAATCCTTGACTTGTCTAACTTGAGAGTCATATCTAGCTTTTCAGTTGACTCCAGAAGTTTATCAACCTTGGCATGAGTTTGAGAGTGTAGACCTTGAAGATTTTTAGTAGATAGATATGTGACTTTGAGTTGAGTCTTGAAATCAGAACTTGTCATCAGCTCATCAGCTTTAGCAATGTGCTCAGTCAGAACTTTAGAGCTTGGAATGAAATCAGTTTCATTCCACTTCTTGGTCTACTCACTCCTCTGTGAGTATCTTCCCAAGGAATAGGAGCATCCTTTTCAACAAACGTTTGGATTAATGCCTCATTTCCAAGAATTGGAGCATTTACTGGAGCTGACTCTCCAGAACTTGCAGAAAATCCATCATCTTCTGACAACACAAGAGTGTGTGTAACAGAAGGAGAGTCTGTACCAGCTTCATCTAAATTCTGAGCATCAGAATTTATCTCCAGAATATGAGTTGTTGGTATCTCAGCCTGTAAGATAGGAGAATTGACAGTAGATGGCTGAGTTGCTGTTGGAGCTTCCAGATAAAGAACAGTAGGAATATTCAGATTATGAATATCTATTTCAGAACTTGTGCCTTGTTCTTCAGTATTATCTGTAGCTTTGATTGGAGAGATAGGGGGTGTGAGCACTGTGTCTGGAACAATGTCTTGAGCTTGAGTTGGAGATGGAAAAGTTTCAATTACAATTGGCTTTGAGATCAGAGATTCCTGATCCCCTTCCTTAGCTTCTTCAGTGTCCTCTGATGGAGGCTTAGCCATTTGCCTTCCTTCCCTCATTTTCTTTAATCTCCTTGATAGAGAAGGAGTTTCCTTTGCAGCATCAGAACTTACAGTTCTCTTTCTCTTCAAAGTATTAGAACCCTCAGCTTCAGCATTTATCTGATGGGTTGACCCTTCAGCTTCTACTTCTTTCTGAAAAATCACATTTTCAGCTTCAACAGTCACAAGTTCTGATACATGAACTTGTGCTTCTTCATCATCCTCAGATTCATCCCTTAGAATCATCCTTTTTCTCCTTGGTGGAGATCTAGGAACATACTTTTCTCTCTTAGGCCTGGAAGATGAAGGTCTGATGGTAGGTGCTCATGGTTGTTGTTATTGGGATTGAGCTGGTTGGAAGTATGTTCTGATGGTAGGTTGAGTTGGTTGTGGTTGAGAGGTGGTTGGTTATGTAGTGGTTGGAGGTGCTGATGGAGGTTGGGATGGTTGGACATCAAGATATATGGTAGAATAGGTGATTGGGTCAGAGTTTACTAAAATCTGTTTGACTGATTATGGAATTTGGAGGGGTCTCAAAACAGTTTTCTTATTATCAGTAGATAATAAGTCAGTAAAAGCTCTTTTAGCAAGTTTAAATGGTTCGATTAACTCACTTGCTAGTTGAGGTGCATCAGAGCAACATAAACTGTAAATAAGCTGACAGATTCTAGCAAAATAGACTGTATTTCTATCTTCTATCATCCTACCACCTATGAATCCTAAACCAGCATATGCATAATCAAAATGTGTTTGATTCAAGAGAGCATACCCGATTTGCTGACTCAATATGGGTATAACATCAAAATTGGAGCACTTGTTGGCAAAGGCCTTTGTGATGCAATCAAAGAAGAAACTCCATTCCCTCCTGATGTGAGGTCTCTTTAATTGACCCATCTTTGCCAAAGACTTCTCATAACCCAGGTTGGCCATCACCTGTTGAAGAGCAGACTCCTCAACTGTTGAACTGTAAACACAGTTTTTTGGCAAATGTAAAGCCTGTGTAACTGTAGCCAAAGTCATTACATGATCATCCTCCCCCGTTGTGAAGATAATACTAGGGGACCCATGTGCACCACCATCATCATACATACCACTCCTCCAGAACTCCAGCACTTGAGTTCCTGAGATTGCTTCTGGTTGGGTCAAAGCATACCCAATTTCACTTCGAGACAAAAAGTCTTGGATGAAGTGAAGTTCTGATGGAGCTTCATCCTTGCTCAGAATAGCCAAGTAGTTGTTAGGAACAAACTTAGCTCCATTGAAAACGATGTCTTTTGGTGCCATTTCTGTTAAGAATTAAGTGAGAAAAAGAGTGTACACAAAGTGTTTGATAAAATGCCTGTGAAAAAAATAGAGCTTCAGAGAATATTAGTGGGTGAGAGAAAATAAGAGAGATGAGAGAATGAGAAAAGTAGGTAAAAGATTAGAAAATCTTTTAACTTTCTTATTTATACAGCTCACGTGATAACAACTATATTTGTGAAGCATGGCAGACAATTTACACCTGGCAACATGTGAATAGTCAGTAAATAGTTAAAGCAGTAGTTAGTGGGCACGAGAAATAAGCAATAATTATTGTGCACATGCAGTTTTTCAAGACAAACACGTTTCCCACTAACCAAATGATTATGACTGTTTTTATCTCACTTAAATATATTCTGATAAAATATGATCGTTTCAGTTTTTACCACAATAAAGTCAAGTAAATAAATAATGCCATGTAAGCATCAGAGTTTCCATCAGGATTTAATATCAGATCTTGACTATTATCAGATTTTAATGGTCATCAGAATATGGCTTCTATACTAAAAAAGTGAATGTTTGTTTCTGTGATTCTTCATACAAATACTGACTTGTTTCTTTAGAGTTTAATCATCAGAACTTCCATCAGAACTTGTCCTCATAATTTATGCAAATGACACTTAACTGTTTGTCTGAAACAACTTAATCACCACAATTATTTTCATCATTCATATGGAGTGAGAGTGTGTGCATTAGAAAAATATCAGATAAAGATTAAAGTCTAATAAACTTCAGTACATCTTAGAAATAAGGCAGAACTAAGAAAAGTACTTAAAATCTGTCATTAATAATGAAGTCTACTATAGAATAACTTTATGCAAGAATCCACCTCAACTGTTTGTGTCAATTTTATGCATCTTTTGAAATTCCTTTTTACAATGGCTTCTCAGTGTAAGTGAGTCATAACTGCTATCAGAATTTATGCTATTATCAGAGTATTTCTCCAATAATAAGAGAATATGAAAAGTCACCAAGAAAAATTTATTTGCTTTTCTAATGCATATAACTTAATACCAGCAATGCACTTGGTTCTTCCCTTCCACATATTTACTCTAGATCTCAAAGGAGTACCTGACTTCAATTTTCTTTTTTTTCTTTTCTTCTAATAAGTGAGGCTTATCAAGCATGTGGTTCATTCTTAAGATTTACTGACATCAGAATTTGACAGATAAGAAGTAAGAATCTAGTTTGTGACTTAGTAATAAGATACACAAATTAAATTTGACTAAGCTCGAAATCAAAATATGCTTGTGTTAATGAATTTCCACATAAACAACTAATTCAAACATGGGATTTCCAGTATGTTAAAGACTACCAGGTCAGCATCTAGCACAGTAATCCTCATTGGATTGAATAGTCACAGAACATTCAAAACACTATCAGAGTATATAAATCCACATCAGATAATAATAAGTATTTCATGTATTACAATTAAAGCACAAATTACATGTAGATAAGACAATTTGTAAACAATGATCATAAAGTCTGATGCATGAGAACAAAAACTAAGCAGATTTTGAGAAAGAACCTGAAACCATTCCAAGTTCATTAACCATTCTTGTAAAAGTAGCTTCACATAGTAATTTTGTGAAGATATCTGCTAGTTGTTGATCTATTGGAACAAAATGTAATTGCATTGTACCTTCCATCACATGTTCCTTTATGAAATGGTACCTTATGCTAATGTGCTTTGTCATTGAGTGTTGAATTGGATTACCTGTCATAGAAATAGCACTTTGATTATCACAGTAAATAGGTATTTTAGAAAATTCTAACCCATAGTCCAGTAACTGATTCTTCATCCAAAGAATCTGTGCACAACAACTTCCTGCAGCAATATATTCTGCTTCTACAGTTGATGTGGAAATTGATTTCTATTTCTTGCTAAACCAAGAAACCAATATGCCTCCAAGAAATTGACAGCTTCCACTAGTGCTTTTCCTGTCTATTTTGCATCCTGCAAAATCTGCATTCGAGTAACCTATTAGCTTAAAATATGATTCTCTAGGATACCACAATCCTAGATCAGCTGTACCCTTGAGGTACTTGAAAATTCTTTTTATAACTATTAGATGAGGTTCTCTTGGATCAGCCTGAAATCTTGCACAAAGACAGGTAGCATACATGATATCAGGTGTACTTGCAGTTAAGTAGAGTAAAGAGCCAATCATACCTCTATAGTTAGTAATATCTACTGATGAACCAGTATCTTTATCTAACTTGGTTGCAGTGGCCATGGGAGTGGATGCAGTTGAATAATCTTGAATTCCAAATTTCTTCAGTAAATTTTTGGTGTACTTGGATTGATTTATGAAAGTACCTTCTTCATTTTGCTTGACTTGAAGTCCCAGAAAATAGCTAAGTTCTCCCATCATACTTATTTGATATCTTGACTGCATTAGCTTTGCAAACCTTTCACAGAGTTTGGCATTTGTAGAACCAAATATGATATCATTAACATATATCTGTACCAAAAGTAAGTCCTTTCCATGGTTGAGGTAGAACAATGTTTTATCAATTGTACCTCTGTGAAATCCACTTTCCAGAAGGAATTGAGTTGAAGTCTCATACCA
Source organism: Apium graveolens (assembly GCF_009905375.1). Taxonomy (NCBI): domain Eukaryota; kingdom Viridiplantae; phylum Streptophyta; class Magnoliopsida; order Apiales; family Apiaceae; genus Apium; species Apium graveolens. The sequence goes on from NC_133652.1 coordinate 225,391,975, forward strand.
TGCTCTTGGAGCTTGCTTAAGGCCATAAAGTGCTTTGTCAAGTCTATAGACATGATTTGGAAATTTTGGATCTACAAATCCTGGAGGTTGTTCAACATATACCTCTTCTTCCAATTCTCCATTGAGAAAAGCACTTTTCATATCCATTTGAAAAACTTTAAACTTCTTGTGAGCAGCATAAGCCAAAAAGATTCTTATGGCTTCCAATCTAGCAACTGGTGCAAAAGTTTCATCATAATCAATACCCTCCTGTTGAGAGTAGCCTTTAGCAACCAACCTTGCTTTGTTTCTTGTAATTATGCCATAACTGTCAGTTTTGTTTCTGAACACCCATTTTGTGCCAACAATTAATCTGTTCTTTGGTCTTAGCACTAGGGTCCAGACTTTATTTCTTTCAAATTCATTTAACTTTTCCTACATTACTTGCACCCAATCAACATCTTGAAGAGCTTCTTCCACTTTTTTTGGTTCAGTCTGAGATAGAAAGGAATGATGAGAGATACATTTGATGTTGCAGTTCTAGTTCTGACACCTGCTTCAGGATATCCAATTATTAAGCCAGGTGTATGTGATTTGGTCCACTTCCTTACAAATGGAAGTTAATTTCTGGAACTGGATCCTACCCCATGATCCATGTTGTCTCCATCATCATTTTATGATACTCCCCCTATAGTTATGCTCTCTGAGACTTCAGAATTTGAGTTGGATCCTTCAGGATTTGAAGAATCAGAGTTTCCAGAATTATCAGAATTTGGCTCATCAGAACTTGATAAATCATAACTTAAAGAGCCAGTGACAGGTTCTGAAGCTTCTTGAGAGTCTTGAGTTGTGGTAGGATCTTCAGCTTGCTCCCCCTGAACATGGGCAGTTTCCCTTGGAGTAGTTACCACAGTTTTAATGACATCAGAATTTAACCCGTCAGAACTTACCGGATCAGGATTTAAGCCATCAGAATTTACAGAATCAGAATTTAAATTTTTATTTTCAAATCTCAGCTTATCATGATCATTGAAATCTTCAAGTCCAGTAATCTTTTTATCATCAAAAGATACATTGATCGATTCCATAACAACCCTTGTTCTTAAATTGTAGACCTGAAGGCTTTTGTGGAAAGTGGATATCCAACAAAAATTCCTTCATCGGCTTTTATATCAAATTTTGACAGCTGTTCAGGATGAGTCTTAAGAACAAAACACTTGCATCCAAATACATGAAAGTATTTCAGATTTGACTTCTTTTTCTTCAGCATCTCATAGGGTGTTTTTCCATGCTTGTTTATGAGTGTAGCATTCTGTGTAAAACAAGCAGTCTGCACAGCTTCAGCCCAAAAGTAGGTTGGCAGTTTTTCTTCATCAAGGATAGTTCGTGCAGCTTCAATGAGAGTCCTGTTCTTTCTCTCTACAACTCCATTTTGCTGTGGAGTTCCAGGTGCAGAAAAATCCTGTTTAATTCCATGCTCTTTGCAGAACTCTTCCATGATTGAATTTTTGAATCAGTGCCATTATCACTTCTTATTATTTTAACAGAATATTTGACCAATTTATCCAGCTGTCTGACATGATCAGTTAGAGTAGATGTAGTTTCATTCTTCTTGTGCAAGAAATACACCCAAGTGTATCTTGTGAACTCATCCACTATAACCATAACATATTTCTTCTTTGCAATAGACATGACATTGACTGGACCAAATAGATCAACATGTAGTAGGTGATAAGGCTCAAGAATTGAGGATTCAGTTTTGCTCTTGAATGAAGATTTTCTTTGTTTTGCCTTTTGACATGAATCACAAAGGCCATCAGGAGCAAATACTGATTTTGGTAGTCCTCTCAAAAGATCTTTCTTTACTAGCTCATGTATGTTGTTGAAATTTAAATGAGAGAGTCTCTTGTACCAATTCCAGCTTTCATCAATTGATGCTCTACTTAACAGACAGATTGCAGAACCATCAGAGTTTGTTGAAAGTCTGGCTTCATAAATGTTACCATGCCTGTAACCTTTCAGAACTACTTTGCCTGTAGAATTACTTACAACTTCACAGTGTTCTTCAAAAAAATCCACATGATAACCTCTGTCACAGATTTGACTCACACTTAGCAGATTGTGTTTAAGTCCTGAGACAAGAGCTACTGATTCAATGATGACATTCCCAAGATTGATATTGCCATATCCCAGAGTTTTTCCCATATTTCCATCTCTATTAGAAACTTCTGGGCCAGCTTTCTCCACAAAGTCTGATAGCAGGGCTTTATTTCCAGTCATATGTCCTGAACATCCACTGTCCAGAACTAGGATGTATTTCTTGTTGCCCTGTAATCACAAAGACCACTATTGGTTAGTTTTAAGGACCAGACTTGCTTAGATCCTTTGGCCTTTTTAAATTTGTTAGCATTTGCAGCGGATTTAATTTCAGAGTTTATGCTAACATGCTGTTTATCAGAATTTATATCATACTTTACATCATACTTTACATTAGAATTAATAATACTAACTTTCTTCAAAGAAGGTTTAATTTGATAATAATCATAGTACAAACTATGATATTCCTTACAAGCATAAATGGAATGCCATAAACTAACACAATAAAAACAAGGATTTTGTGGTTTAAACCTAACAGACTGACTCTTAACTCCTGATTTAGGAGGTAAATAGTTTATATCTTTATTTTTCCTGCAAAAAGAAGCAAGGTGGTTAGAGTTTCCACAGTTATAACATTTCTTACTAGGAGCATTAGGAACAGGCATATAGTTATTGCTTTTATTCACACCTTCCTTTCCATTCTTATTTTTCCTAGCTTCCTTTACCTTGTTCATATTTCTAATCTCTTTCAGCTTATGCTTAAGCTGCTTCTTTGTCATTAAGCCTATGTTTACTTCAGCTAGTTTATCCTGTTCTAATTTGTCAGAAGTTGACTTTTCTTTGACTTCTGTCCTAGACTCTTTCATCCTTTCAGAATCACACTTTACAGTTTTTGCTACAAACTTAACAGGATTTACCTTTGGCTTAACAGTCTGTTTAACAACAGTTGGCTCAATTTTTGAAGTTCCTTTCTCACTTTTATCATCTCCATAACCTAAGCCCTCTTTCCAGTTTCCACTACTTAGTAAATTCTGAGTTGTTCTTCCATAGTTAGTCCAAGTTCTGATAATCTCTTTTTCCTTTTCTAATTCAGATTTTAGAGATTCATTCAATTTTAACACTTCATCTCTAACATACAAAGCATCATCTCTTTTTTTCTAAGTTTGATGAAGAAAAACTAACTCATTTTCTAAATAGTCATTTCTATTTTTAAAAGCAAGATTTTCAGATGTTAATCTTTCACATGTCAAAGTCTAATCTCTATAACTAATGAACAAGGTTTTAAGATATAATCTCAACTCAGTAATATCATCAGTATGAAAAGTATAAGTTGTTAGAGGTACCTTCAATTCAGAAATTTCAATACTGCTATCAGCATTTGCCATCAAGGCATAGTTCACCTCATTTTCAGAATCTGAAGTGTCTGTCCAGCTTTTCTTCTTTGTGACAAGTGCCTCGCCTTTGTCACTTTTTCCTTTCTTGCAGTCAGGAGATATGTGGCATCTTTCACCATAATTGTAGTATTTGACATTTGAGTTATCTCCTCTGTCAGACTTTCCTCCTTTGCCTTCAGACTTTCTGAATCCTTTCTTATCAGAACTTCCACCTTTCTTGGAAAACTTTTTTCCCTTTCTGAATTTCCCGTAGGCTATCTTTGTGATACCCTTCACCATAAGAGCACACAGTTGCATCATGTCTGCATCAACATCAACTTCAGATAAACTTTCAGTTTCTGAATCATCATCATCAGAATTTGATGACTCTGAATCAGACTTTATGATGAGAGTCTTTCCTTTGCCCCTCTTCGAGGCAACCACTTTATGAGATTCCTCCTCAGCTTTAAGAGCAACTGTCCTTGAATTTCTTCTATGCCTCTTGTTCCTTTGATCCATCTCAAGTTCATAAGTCTTGATCATGCCATAAATTTCATCAAGAGTAGTTTCAGTAAGGTCATAGTTGTCTCTTATGGTAGTAGACTTCAAATCCCAATTTTCAGGAAAAGCTAAAAGGAATTTTAGACTTGAATCTTCAAGATCATATTCTTTGTCCACCAGTGACAGATCATTCAAGAGTTTGACAAAACTGTCATATAAGTCAGTTAATGACTCATCAACTTTTGAGTCAAAGTGCTCATACTCTTGAGTGAGTATAGTCCTCCTGTTCTTTTTGATTGCATCAGTTCCCTGGCATCTTGTCTCCAAAGCATCCCATATCTCCTTTGTAGTCTTGCATCCAATTACCCTGTTTGACATGACATTATCAATGGTACTATGTAGCAAATGCCTTACCCTTGCATCCTTGGCAATAGATGAGATGTCTTCAGCTGTGTAATCACCTTTCTCCTTTGGTATGGACTTTGCTGATTGATCAGCAACTGCAACAGAGAGATTGGTAGGCTTATATGGTCCTTCATTAATTCTTCCAAGGTATTCTGGATTTGTAGCTTCCGGAAACATAGCCATCTTCACTTTCCATATGGGATACTCAGAAGGTCTCAGTATGGGAACCCTAATAGTCTCATATCGACTGTGGGTTTGAGTGTTTTGAGTTTCTTGAGTTTTGGTGGGCTTGGTTGGGGTTTGTGTTTCTTCAGACATGATTGTTTGGATCTTTACTGTATGTGTGTTAACAGAAAAGCTCTGATACCACTTGTTAGGTCACACAACACTGAAGAAGGGGGTTGAATACAGTGTTTATACAATCAAATCAATTTTAACACAAGTATGTAACAAAGATCTAGTATATTCAATAAACTATGTTACAATATGAACTTTTGTTCTCTCTCAGTGATGAACAAATATCACTAAGAGCTGCTAGGTTACAATGTATAATCTACTCGATAATGATAACACTTATAGTGTAAACCCTAAGCTGTGTTTATATAGTACACAATTACAAGATATATTCTAATTGATATGGAATACAATTCTGTCTCATAAAATATATCAATTAGATATCTTCTACAAGTCTTCTAGTCTTCTAACTCTTTCCATGCATATCTTCTATTGTGTTAGTCCAGATCTTCTCTCCTATAAATCAGCCACATTCCTTATCTGAAAGTCTTCCCGTACTTAAGGACTGATATGTATCTTCTGACACTTTAAGTTCTGATATTAAGCTCTGACTTCAGTAAGTCCTGATTTCAGTAAGTCCTAATTTCAGTAAGTCTTGATATGTCCTGTTATTAAGTTCTGAAAACTAAACACAAATCATATTAAACATGACATCTCAAATATATATAACAATAAAAAATATTAAGAAAAGTGAAGCTTAGTGCTCTAATGAATAATTTCAGAAACTTCAAGCTTAAATATGGTGAAACTATCAAGGAAGTTCAAGCAAGGTTTCAGAATACAATCAATGGTCTATAAAGATTGGGAAAGAAGATTCCACAAGAAGAAATTAATATGAAAGTACTTAGCTCGGTTCCATTTATATATCAAACCAAGACTACAGCCTTGGAATTTGTTGTAAATGATGATTCAATGGATCATCTTACTTTCTTTGCTGAGCTGGAACAATTTAAGACTAGAATTGAAGCTATTAAATCTGAACGTGTCAAGCTACCAACTGAGAAAATGAAGAATCTAGCTCTGCACTCTTTTGTTAGCAAGCTGGAATCAGATGAGGACTCAGAATCAGATGAAGAAATGGCTCTCATGTCTAGGAAAATCAAGAAATTGATTGAAAAAAAGAACATAATGAAAAGAGATAAAGGAAAAACTTTTGGTGCAAAGAAAGATTCAAAAGATGATACATGTTATGAATGCGGCAAGAAATGGCACTTCAAAATAGATTGCTACAAGCTGAAAAACAAGTTAAAGCAGCCTAACCAGCAAGCTGATTTCAGAGAAAAGAGAAAATCTAAGACACTTTTGACTTGGAGTGATGATGAAGATTCAGATTCTAACGAGTCAAGTAAAGAGATGGTCAATTTAGCTCTTGTTGGACATAAAGAATCCTGTGAAACTGATTACAATGGTTCAGAATCAAGTAGTGAGGTAAATTCTATTAACTCTAAACTACAATATGATAATTTTTATTTAGATGAACTAACCATGCAGGATAAAAATAGTCAATCTATGATTTTGCGCATGAATTTAAAAAAATGAGAATTATGAGGTTAGAATAAGAGAATGTTCATCTTCGTAAACTCATCCCAGATTTATTGGATTCCAAATCAAGTGTTGGAATGATAGAAAATTTCAAGGAACAGATTGTTCAACTTGAAGGAAACAACAAGCAAATTCTGAGAAGGAATGACACACTCACAAAAGAACTCAGTTCGCTGAGAACTTATCTCAAGGCTCGAAAATCATATTTGGCGGAAATTAAATTAAGCAAATCAACAAGCTTAATTGAGATATCCAAATAAGCAGTGAAGATCAAGGAACTGGAAAATGAAATCAAGAATCTTCAGAAAGGAATGGGAAAGTTTGTTGAAGGAGAAGTACTTAAAACCATGATGAAACAAACTCGGGTTCTATTTGATAGAGGTGGTCTTGGAATGGCTTCTACAACAAAGGATCAATCTCTGAAGTATGAAGGAAAAAATGGTATTTCATACAACTATACTATGACTTGGAAAGTTTGCAATACATGTGGGAAGAAAGGTCATCTAGCTAAGTACTGCACACTTAAGAGAGCAGTCTCAGCAATCTGGAACAGACAGACAGCTCACCGATAACAAGCTGTTAAGCCAAGAATGCAAGCTGACAGATGAGACAGAATAAAAAATCAAGCTCCTAAATTGATCCAAATGTGGATCACGAAATCTGATTTGAATGTTTTATATATTCTATCTACTAACTATGTCGGTCCCAAATCAAAATGGGTACCAAAATGTTGAGTTGTTTTTGTTTGTTTTGTAGGTTTGTCACGTGGCCAAATTAAAGTCAAATCAATAAGTTTTGGACACTGGTGCAACAAGTCACATGAGTAGAGACAAATCTCAGTTTCTTAGTCTAAAGATGAAGAAGGGTGGCAGCGTCACAATTGGTGATAGCAAGACTCTTCATATTCTTGGAAAAGAAAGAATGGTAACAATATTATGTCTTTAAATAAAGCTCAACATGTTAAAGGCCTTACTTATAATTTTCTTAGTATAAGTCAATTATTTGATGATGGTCATAAAGTAGATTTTGGTCAACATGATTGTACTATACTTGTTAGTTCTAAGAAAATTCCTCTAGTTGCTAGAAGGGAAGGAAATATATATATATATATATATATGTATTAGATTTTGAAGAACATGAGCAAGCATGTTGTTTAACAACAGTTGATACAAGTCTAGAATTTGGTATAGAAAGCTTGGACATGCTCACATGGAATTACTTAGCAAGCTGTCAACAAAACAGCTAACTCGAGGATTGCCATAACTAAAGTATATAAAGATGGAAACTTGTACTACTTGTCAGCTAGGAAAGCAAACCAGAACACCATAAATTCAAGAAAGTGGTATCTACTTCTAAACCTTTAGATCTTTTGCACTTGGATTTATTTGGTCCAGAAGCTTATAAGAGTATTGGAGGTAAACGGTATACTTTTATTTTTGTTGATGATTATTCTAGATATACATGGGTATTGTTTTTATCTACTAAAGATTGTGCTTTTAGTGAATTTGAGAAGCTAATCAAATTACTTGAGAATAAGCTTAAAGCAAGACTTATAGGCATACGAAGTGACCATGGTAGTGAATTCTAAAAGGACTTTATTTCTTATTGTGAAGAAAGAGGAATTACACATCAATTTTTTGCATCTCGTACACCACAACAAAACGGAGTTGTAGAACGTAAGAACAGATCATTATAAGAAATAGCACAGACTTTACTTTAGGAAAGCAAGCTGCCAAGAAGTTTTTGGACATAAGCTGTCAACACAGCAAGCTATGTTCTTAACAGAGTGCCAATCAGGCCATTACTCAACAAGACTCCATATGAATTGCTGAGGAAGAAGAAACCTAATATTGGTTATTTTAAATTCTTTGGTTCAAAGTTATTTTTACTCAAAACTTCTGAAAGGGATGGTAAATTTGATTCTAAATCTTATGAAGCTACATTCTTGGGTCATTCTTTAACAAGTCGTGCTTATTAAATTTATAATCTATCTAAAAATGTCATTGAAAAGTCTATTGATGTTTCATTTCAAGAGTCTAATGATGATCTATCAAGGGAAGAGGAAGATGTTATAGGTACAGGAACTGGCAGCGAGCTAGCAGTGAAGAATACGGATTCACAGCAAGCTGACAAGTCAAAAGATGCAACTCTAGACGCTGATAAAGAAGCTGGAACTTCTTCACCTATTGATGAAACTTTGGAATAGTTATCTAGACTTACTATATAAGTTCCAATAGGAAATATGGCTACTGGAAAGCTTCATAATATGTTTGATGGTGAAGATCTTTCACCTCATTCTAAGAGAATTTGGACAAATAAGGAAGTCATAGCTCAACATTCTCAACCAAAATCATCTAAGACATTGAAGAATCATCCTCTAGAATTGATTATTAGTGATAGATCAGAAGGAATCAAGACAAGAAAAGGAGCAACAAACATTTATGCTTTTGCAGTTTTTATGGCTAAGGAGGAACCAAAGAATATCAATGAAGCTCTTAATAATGAAAAATGGATTATGGAAATGCAAGAAGAACTTAATAAATTTGAAAGATGTGATGTTTGGGAACTTGTAGAGCCACCTAAAGATGCTTCTATCATTGGTACTAAATGGGTTTTCAAGAACAAAGTTGATGAATTTGGCAATGTCACTAGAAACAAGGCAAGACTTGTGGCACAAGGATACAAGCAACAAGAAGGCATTGATTTTGATCAAACATATGATCATGTTGCAAGATTAGAATCTATCAGGATATTACTTTCATTTGCATGCTATAATAAAATCAAATTACAACAAATGGATGTAAATAGTGCTTTCTTAAATGAAATTTCTTAAAGAAGAAGTTTATGTCAAGCAATCTCCTGGATTTGAAAATAAAAAATATCCAAATTATGTGTACAAGTTGAAGAAAGCATTATATGGATTAAGGCAAGCACCTCACTCTTGGTATGAAAGATTAAGTGAATTCTTGATCAAGAATGGTTTCATTCGAGATACTATTAATCCAACTTTATTTACAATGTTTAAAGGTCAAGATATCTTAGTTGTGCAAATATATGTTGATGAGATTATATTTGTTGCTACTAAGGACTCTTTATGCGAGTGGTTTTCTTAGTGTATGCATAATGAATTTGATATGAGCATGATAGGAGAGCTCAATTATTTATTAGGATTACAAATCAAGCAAACTCCTGAAGGCATATATAGACATCAATCCAAATATATCAGGAACTTACTCAAAAGGTTTGTCTATGATAATATCAAGTCAAATTCAACACCGATGTGTGATGTCAGCAAGCTGATAACCGATAAACAAGGTAAATATGTTGATATTCGGACTTATAGAGGTATGATTGGAAGTTTATTATATCTTACAGCCTCTAGACCTGATATTATGTATAGTGTGTGTGTGTGTGTGTTTGTGCAAGATTTCAAGCTAAACCCAAAAAGTCTTATTTGAATGTTTTTAAGAGAATATTCAAATATTTGAGTGGAACTATTATTCTTGGTTTATTTTATCCTATTACAAATTCATTTGATCTTGTTGGGTGTAGTGATGCAGATTATGCAGGTTCTCAAAGAGACAGGAAAAGTATAAGTGGTGTTTGTGCTTATTTAGGACAAACTTTGGTTTCTTGGTTAAGCAAGAAGCAAACATCTGTTGCATTATCTACAGCTGAAGGCGAGTATTTAGAAGCTGGAAATTGTTGCACACAAATGGTTTGGATGAGACAACAACTTAAGGATTTTGGAATTTCTTGTGGTCAAACTCCTATTTATTGTGACAACACAAGTACTAATATTTCTGAGAATCCAGTGAATCACTCAAGAACCAATTATATTGATGTTAGGCATCATTTCTTAACAGATAATGTTGCAAAAGGAAAAGTTAAGTTGATCTTTGTTTCGACTGATGCTCAAATTGCTGATATTTTCACAAAATCTCTAGCTGAAGAACGTTTCAACATGCTAAGAAGAAAATTGGGAATATACAATGTTCTAACCGGGTACTATCAGCTTACTCTTAAAATATTTAAATTTATTAATTGGTTTGCATGTGATGAGAATTGCGTTACAATTTTTGAATTTATGTGATCAATGATCTAACCATTATGTAATTTATATGTTCAATATCTTGATCTATGTGTTTGCTTAGTTTCAAGATTGTAAATTAATTTTATGTCATGTTTTAAATTTTGAATTGATTGTACTCTTATATAAATTGAGCTTTAGATAATAGATTGTTTTTGATTTAGTATTCTATTATTCTTCATTATGAATTTTATTCGAGGTTGGGTTACTTTAATTGTTTTCTTAAAACTACTTCCTGTTTAATTCTAAAAAGGAGTCTAAAAGAGGCTTATCACTCAAGACTCTTGAACTTCCTATATACGTAGTGTTTATAGATCGATTTATAATCCCTCGGAACACTAAAGATTTTAGAAGGTGTTAAACTATACTTCGTAATATTTATGTGCACGATATTTATTATCCAAGATCCAATTAAACAACGTGAAAGTAATTGGCTAACTCGTGAACGATATTTGACAAATTACGAAGTGTTTATAGATTTGAGGAAAATGGATGATGGATGATGTAAGTCACATGGATTGATGACATGTAAAGAAAAGTGTGTTAGTTGTGTTTCTTTGAAAATTGACATATGAGACAAACAACTTTATGGAGTTCGGCCGGAAAAATTCGTCGAAAAAATTCGCCGGAGGTTCGGCCGGATTTTGGCACTTTGGTCGAACTTGGAAAGCCCTTCGGGAAGCCGAAGAGTGGTAGTGGATGAGCTCACTTGGTGGGATAAATCTTGGTTGGGTGAAATTAATCTTGGGTTTCAAAAATCTTGTATATATGTGTTTAGAATTTGAAAGAGATGAAGAGATATACTTCTTGAAAAAATCCCAGAAATTTAGTGGCTCTTTTTCTTGAAGAAATTGGGTTGGGGTGGAGGTTTATTTATAGGAGAAGTTGGGTGGATTGAATGGTGGAGATTTAAGGAAAAATGTATGGTGGCTGATGTAAGTTATATGGATTGATGACATGGAAAGCAAAGTGGGTTAGTTGTGTTTCTTTGAAACTTGACATATGAGACAAGCAAGTTTATGGAGTTCAAAACTCAGCTAATTTTTGAATATAATAATATATTTTCCTTTTTCTTTTAATCTTTGTTTAATCACTTAATTAAGTATTAAACACCAATAATGATAACCACCTTACAAACTCCTAAATAAATATCATAAAAAATATAATAAATATCTAAATATTTTAAAATGATGTCCTGCAATTTTTGGTCAACCTTGGTCAATGGTAACTAAGTCAAACATGGTCAACTTTGGGACCAACTGTCTCGATTTTTGTGCCCGAAAAAAAAATCTCGAAATGTTACAAATTTTTTACCATACTTAGAAAATACCATTTAATGATCCATACCAAATTTCAAGTCATTCTATTATGTGAAAGTATTTTATCTAGATTTAAAACAGTTCTTTCAGCTTTTTCTTCCGAGTAAAAATACAGTTGGTTTTGAAATGAAAGAGATGGATCTTTTGACCAAATTTTTGAATTGAATAAAAGCTTAAAATATATTTCCTAATATATAAAAATATTTGGATGGTAGGAAATATTTTTGAGTATTTTTTTGATAATTTTCTCCGAGAAATGCCGATTTTACGAAACGAGAGAAAATTACTGTAAGTATACATCGAATGAGTTATAGAGCTGGATATTAATATTCCAATCATGAATACTAATAAAATTTAAATAAAAACTCTTTTTATAGATGTAGAAATATATTTTGGAGCAAAGAGTAAAATATTTTGATATAGCACGAGACTTCTAAAGAATATTTCTTTAATATCCCTTTTTCGAGCTTGTTGCCATATTGATTTTGCAACACTGATCTAAAAAATATCATGCCTTGATATTTCTTCTTTGATCATATTTCCTTAGAGATATATTCCATAAGAGATGGATTTTGATGATTCAGAATACTAGAATATCTCTGTTATATTTATATCTGTAATATAAATATATTTGAAAATTATTTTGCTAGTTTGACCATTTGACTTTGATTTGGATCAATTATATTCATGTCATAATAAAGAGGATCTACGTATAATTAAATTTTATGTTTAATCATACAAATACCAAAATAAATAATTTATCGAAGATATACATTCAATATTCCCTTTTCTGTTATTTGCCAAACAAACATAAAATTTAATTTTGCAAGTGTGTGCTTCCCCTTGATGTATGCATGAATTTTTGAAAAGTATTTTGCACATAAAACATTTAATCACTTTAGATATTTTATGCTCTTTCTTAAAATCCTTCAAAATAATTTGTTAGATGTATCATAAAATATAGAAGCACAAATAGATCCTTGTCTAGTTAGAAAAATTTAAAATTAGGGTTCTCTTCCCCTTTTATTTGTACATGCCAAAAAGAATATAATCATAGTTATCAATACATGTTTGTGGAATATTTTAAAAATGATCATATATTAACTTTAGAAGCATGACATTTAGTTATGCTATTTATGTTCAAGGTATGCATGGCAACAACATTTCATGCATTCATGTCATCATGTGTGTTAACATTTAACCAAATTGATTAAAATAAGTTTTAATAAACTATTGTTTTATAGAAGATGACTATAATATGAGTGATATTATAATGACCAGGTGCAATGCTAGAAAGTCATTTTTAGGTTGTGTTCCAAAAGGATGTGATGGTATAATCCGTAATATAAATTTTATCAAATGCGTAGATAGTAGTTAAAATCAATTTAGGTAAAAAATTCATTTTAACTTGTACTTTTGAGTCATTACGAACAGACGTGTTTACACTATGCATGGCAGATTATTTTGGACTTTGTAAAATTCTGTTTCTTAAGAGAATTTAATCTATTTAACACAAAATAATGATATTTTGTATTATACCTGCTCGAAATGAATTGTTAACATGAGTTCAATAAGAGAAGTTTAGTTCTAATTAAATTTCGAGTTCAAGTTACATAGATTTGGAATTAGCACAAACTGTGCTTTATGTAAATATGGATTTTTACAGCCTTGAGAAACTAATACATTGTAGTTGATATAAATACATTTCACACAGTCTAATACAATCTAGAATTTTTGTCTCAATTTGATACAAATCAATGACTAAGGCCAATAGTAGTTTATGAATCCGAGCACCTAATACATTCTAAGTTAACTGATTTACTAAACATATACTATCACTAGTACAAACTGTTCAAAACCAGAAATCATGCATGCAATATCTTCTAATACGTTCTATTAACTCAAGATACAATGTAGGGTTGGTTTGATTTTAAAATCCAATATATCAGTCTTGTGAGCATAGGGAAATAAGATCAGAAAGGAGTGAAGAATTTACCTTTAATACCTTAGACGAGAGGCCAAAGTAGGGCTTGCTGATTTAATCTGAGTGCTTGAGGAAACTGAGCTGATCAGACTTGCATTTGGAGCTCATTAGGTGCATTTGGTTGACCTGCGGTTTAGATTAGATGGCACAAGAATACCAGTTGTCTATTTCCTGCAATCATAACTTAATATTATCAACTAACTCATGTTCCAGCATAGATTTGATTAGTGATATATCTGTTTAGAAAAAAAGACATGAGTATAAGGTCCAAGAGCAAGTGAATCAAGATAATTAAGCCAAAGATTTCAGCATGAATTACTAAGTGCATTGCAGATTAGTAGTAAAGTACAGGGACATATACAAATGTATGTATCTTAGTTTTAATCTTAAAAAAAACTTTGAATTCATATATGAAATTTTCAATTTGAACCTGTAAACATAAGAACATATACCATAGTGTCTCATTTCTGCATTTTAACTTTTATGACATCAGAATTTGCAAAGCAACTGAAATTTACATATCAAATTATATCAAAGATTAAGATGTCAGGTTATCTTAAACTATTAGGCCATAATTCATCAAGTATACCAAATGTTGTATTTAGTCTAATCTGATTCCTGCAATAACTTGTTAGAGAATGAAATAGTAGTTCAGTTTAAAGCAAACAAGCCAGATATATTACAGTGAACAAAAGTGTTCTTATCAATCAGTGTGGTTCACTGATTAATTAGAATAAAATTCTGCACCTGTTTAAGTTACAAACCATTAAAAGTGCATCCACTTCTTAAATTCAAGTACCAAATAGCAAATTTATTACAATCATCCCACGTAACTAAAGAGTACAGACCAAATCATCTTGAACGATCACATAGTTCTCAAAGTTACATCAAGATAATACAATAAGCAACAAAATTAGTTAATCAGCAGCATCCAGCAAACAGCAGCAACAAGCAAAATCAACCAATCACATTTCCATCAGCATTACAGATATGAATCAAATCAGGCAGATTTTCAATCATTTGACCTCTAGCACCCACATCCACTTCTTCTAACTCATAGGGACTTGATAGGAATTAACAATTTCTTGATCGGTCATGCAATTTGTTCCTAGAGTAGATGCGGCTAGATTTTCTAAGTATGTGATCCTATGTTTGCAAGAGGCAGTGAGACTCTCTAACTTTTCTACTTTTTCCCTAATCTCAGCATTTTCATCCTTAACCCTTTTAAGTTCAAGTTTTAGTTCATTAAACATTGTTTTGACAGATTCAAACTTAGAGAGAAATACATCTTCCTCTCTGATGAACTGAGGAATTACAACAGGAGTAACCTCTTGAGGTTCACAGTGCATCAGGGGAACTTGTGGCCTAAAGTGGTCATTGGTGATTTGAGATTCAACCAGATTTGCAAAGATTTCAGGCCTGGGAATGTTGCAAATTGCAAAGAGAGAAGAGATCAACATACCATATGGCATATAATCAACAGGATAAGCATTAATCATATTCAGAAGAATGACATAAGAGATACTAAAATTGATTTTGTTAATGTAGAGAAGATGCATAATTTTCATATCAAAGAAATCAAAGTACTTACTTTGATTAGCTTTAGGCATAACATTTGACCTAATGATAAGAGCAAGATGTTGGAAAGTGCTAGTTAAATGCTTAAAGTGAATCCCACAGTTAACATCACAAAGACCATCAGGCACATCATAGTTACAAAATATACCAACTATAAGTTCAAATTCAGACTTATTAAACACAAACAGAGAAAAGATGTCCTCACAAGGCAACTCATACAGATAAAGAGATAAATGCAGTGCTCTATTGATGCTCTTATTTTCATCACAAATAACTTTCCTATTCACTGTAGTAGTGAAATGCAAGAAGCCCTCTACCCCTTTTATTATGCTCATATTGCAATAAAATTCCCCCATGAGATGAATGAAATACTGCTTTCCTAGATTGTACATTAGACCATCCCACTTAGCCCTTCTAATTATAAAATCCACTTCACCTTTAATATCCATACATGTTCCAGGTTGGACATTTTTTATCAGCTCAAGAAACTTTTTGGAGTTTGATGGGTTTGAGAGTTTTGGTGGTGGAGGTTTTGGTTTGTTCATGTTTGGGCTTGGGTTTGGATCTTGTATGATGTTAGCTTTTCTAGTGTAAACCTTGGCTTGAAAAGGTTCAGTAGGCCTGGGGTTAGGGGATTGAGGAACTTGGAATTTTATGCTTTGGTAAAAAAGGATGGTATGGTTTTTGTATCCCTTTCTTATTTTTCTAGGTAGGAAGTGTCTTTTGTGAAAGTGTTTGGGAAGTGAAGAAAGGACAGTTTTGAAGGATGATGATTTGTGATGGTGAAATTGATTTTTCTCCATTTCCTTAAGAAGATATGGATTTTCAATCAATGTTCTGGGCTTTGGGTAATATGGATTGACATTTGAGTTCATGTTGCAAGTGAAGTTATGCAAGTGTTTAATGCGTGAATGCAAACATGCAGTATGTTACCATTTAACACAAATGCAAAAAGATTTTGAAAAACTAATTTTTTCTGGATATTTTTTACTGTTCATGAACAGTGAATATCATTTAATGCAATGCAGAATACATGGTTGTGTTAAGCAATAGTCCAAGTCTATTATGCAGATAGAACATAGGATGATGTACCTAAGTGAGTGATGTAATGTACTTAGGATAAACAGATGCATGATTCAATACACAGCAGAGAATAAAGAATGTATTTATTCTTCGTTTTTGTTCTTAATTTAGTAAATAATACAGTGCAAAAGTACAAGTTTTTGAAAACTGTGTGACATAAAGTTGATTCAATAGCTTATTCTACCACATAGAGCCTATATTATCAGTACAAATGCATTTAAGGATGTTGCTGTATTTGAAGTGAGCTTGACAGAAAAACTTTATTTTTAAGTGAAGAAAACTTTGTTACATTTATTTCTCAAGGCAAATGCAGTTTAATGCAATGAAGTGCAGAATGCAACAATAGGAATGTAAGATCCATTTAACATTTAGCATTTAACATCCGATGATACGCACTATTTATTCATACCACATTTATATTAAATAGCAGTTAATGAATTTGAGAAACAAGAACAAATATTTGCACTTAAACCCTAGATATCGAGGTGGCCATTGATCACAGTAGTGATCCAGATACATGGATGCTCATGGCTTCCCTGTCAGGTTTTACTGTAAGGGCAGTGTGTGCAAGTGTACATTGTTTAGCTAATCAGAATTTGTATTCATTTACCATTTATAAAGATTCAAGGAAAGTAACTGTGATTACACATTAACAAGACAAAAAATACACCAAGCAGATAGTACAGAGAGACTGATTAGGTCAACAATGTTTAAGATAATTACATATATTTGTAAATACAAGTTAACACAGTCTATCTTTGTAACCATAGTTTGATTAATTTAGAGTCTGGGATGCAGGGACAATACTCTTAGCCAGGTCATAGGTCCAACAGATATACAAGCATTTTTAGAGTCAATAATTTAACCTTTTTAGAAATTATATAACTTATCATTACTGTGATTCACTAGTCATACCATTATTTATTTTAGCCAAAACAACTTTATGTAACAACAAGGGTCTAGGTGATATATTAATAGTTCAGGCATATGTGATCAATTCTCAAATATCCAATTAATTCTTTTGATTACTTATGCATAAATATACTTTGAGCTAATTTTAAGAAGCCAATAGTTTATCCACTTACTCACAAATATTACATTTAGAGTGAATAATTCATTCAAGCTAATCAATTTCAAAGATATTAACAATACTTTCTTGATTATCACAAAATCCCAGTAACTGACACATTTGAACACTAATTTTATCAATCAAGTAACAAATTAAATAAGCAACTCAACAGTTCATGGATTTCACTTATACAACCATCCTAATTTCCAATTCACAAACAAGGTAAATGATATCTTTAGAATTTAATCATATTAACAAATTCATAGACTCTTCAAAATTATATCAAAACCTGATTGATTCAATAATCAATTAGGCAGATTCAGTTCATTATTTTTCAATTATGTTCACAATATACTTATAAGATACATTTGAACACTTACACATTCATATAGATCGGATACCAAATTAACATTTCTTAAATTTTAACTTAAGCACACAAACCAATTCTCAATCCATTTGATACACACATAGCTTTACTTAACTTGATAGTTTTAGGACTTAATTATATTTAATCAACAAAACAAGTTAATAGAAATCACAATACCATATTAAGTATATCAAAACTTAGTTGGA
This sequence comes from Apium graveolens, assembly GCF_009905375.1. Lineage (NCBI taxonomy): Eukaryota > Viridiplantae > Streptophyta > Magnoliopsida > Apiales > Apiaceae > Apium > Apium graveolens. Next base: position 225,409,862 of record NC_133652.1, read on the forward strand.
TTTAATAATCAGTTAACGAAATTACAAAGCTTTAACTATCAATTCTTTGCACAGTTCATTCACAAAACACATGTTAGATAATGAATCACACAACGGGGGGGGGGGGTGAATGTGTTTCTGTGTTTTTCTGCTTTTCTTGAAGTGTTTATGGTGATGAACAAAGTAAATTAAAATCTTGTAGTTAAATGTGTTAGTACTGAATTAAGACAGATAAAACAGTGAACACAAATCTTTCAAAACTCACTTAATTTTATATTAAAAATAAGAATGTTTTGCTACAAAAATTCTAGGCTCTTTGTTGATAAAGAGGTTAGCTTCTTCTTTAAGAGAATATAATATTTTTCTAATCTCAATTCTTTCTACTAACAAAGCATCTAGTGTTTACTTTATAGATCAGTAAACACTGGTTATTCCAAAGCATGCATTAGCATGTACTAAACCCTATTTTTGGATAATAAAATCTTTCTATTTCTGGATTAGTGTATCTTTGCTAATCTTGCACGCCTGTGACTTTACTTTTCCAGTTAATCTTGGCCTTTGATCTTGTACTCTTCAAGCTACTTTTATAGACTTGTCAATCCAACTGATTAGATTGTTTGTTGATTGATAATCTTGGATATTGGACTGGTCTACACTTTGTACTTTAAGTTTTACCTCGAGATCTCCAGTTTGATATATAGAGAACTTGACATCGCGATAAGTATATTGGCTTATCGAGATCTCTAATCACTTTACAGTTATTTTGACTTATCGAAGTCTCTGAGTTTTCTACAAGAGAATTTGGCTTGTCGAGATCTCTTATCTTCATGTCTTCACTTTGGCTTATCGATTAATCTGAGTTCTCTAATTAAAAGTTGACTTATTGATAACTCTGAGTTCTCTAGTGAAGAAATGACTTGTCGATATCTCTATTCTTCATGTCTTCAAATTGGCTTGTCAATATCTCTGAGTTCTCTAGTAGCTTTTTCTGACTTGTCGATAAGTCATTCTAGAGTTCTCAAATGACTTTTCTATAACACTTAATCTGTGACTTGTAGAGATCTTGACTTAGAATATTTTTCCCAAAATAGATTTATTCCACTCCAAGCTTCTTCATAATTCTTCTGAGACATGATCTTCTTGATCTTCTTCCAGATAGAATTTTTAGGCTTGATACTATTTATAGAAAAAGACTCCAGTCTTCCCTTGAACAGTTTTACAAACTTAAGTGGTATAATACAAGATGCAAACTTAGATTACAATACAACTTACTTAGGGTTGTCAATTTGAGTTAGTCTTGTTATTGTACATGCATGTCTTGCCCAACAATCTCCCCCAATTTGTGAGAAGTTTTCTTATCATAAATTCATGCCTGTTAACAAGACTAACCCCAAGCTAGAATGGAAAATAAGACTAATACATAAAAATTGACACAATTACAACATTTATACATTAGGTGATTTCTTGAGTTTAAATAGTTACATGCATCAGACAATGACTGTTTTTGCTTTTGTTTCTTCTCTAATAAGGTCCTTTAGATATACAAGAATTTCAAGTTCCTCCATGATTGGTGTCCCTCTTAGAGCTTCCACAAGTTTGAGTCTGTCTGGATTTAGATAACCATCTAGCAAATCAATCCTAAACTTTGCAAATGTGCCAACTTTGACATTTAGAAATCTTCCATACTTGGAAATTCTGCTCATTCCTTTTTCCTTGAGTTCTTCTGATCTTTTAATGTACATTTCAATCTTCTCATCATACTTCCTTATCTTCTCCTTATATTCATCCTTATTCCCTGCTCTCTTTTCCTCCCTTACTATCAACCATTCAGCTAAAACAGATCTCCATGCTCTTGTAGAAGTATCCTTATCCTTCAGTAAACTTATCACTCTCTTGATTTTTATGGGTGAGAGGGTATCCATTAAGTTGCAGCCAAGAAATGTGAAGGACCCATTTTCATAGTAGATTCTTACTGTCCTTAATGTTACAACCCAAACTCTAACTATTTCCTCAGCTAGTTGTTAAAAGTAGTCTTCATCTAAGATGCACCAATTTAGAGGTAGAAAATCACTTTTCTTGTAACAGTTCCAGATGGACCTTTCAGTAATTTGCACTTTTTCAGTATGCTTAGCTTTCTTAGATTTCCTCCCAACATACTTGTAGTTAAGTTTGAGTGACGGCTTGACAGAAGGTAGGTTTGTAATTTTCTTGAGAAATGTTTGGCTTGTGGTGATTGATATTTTCAGAAAGGTGTTAGCAGTTTGTTTGTATAAGAATTTAGGCTTTGAGGTAAGAGGTGGTTCAGTGTATGAGTTGGTTGGCTTTGAAGGTTGAGTTTGATTTGTTTGGATTTTTAGGTTTTGTTTTGGTTCTGAGCCATCTTGCCTTTTCTTGCTTCTCATTTCTTCTCCTCTTTTCTTGTCACCATCCTTCTTCTCATCCTGCTTCTTATTCTTGCTACCAGTTTCTCTTGATGATTAAATTGGATTTGAGCCAAAAGGTTTTTGTTCATCATGCTTCTGCTTATCATCATCCTTGTCATTTCTTAGATTAAACTGAGTGTTTGGCAACATGGTGTCAAAAATTTATTAGGTATCTGTCTAAGATCTGTATCATCTCCTCATCCTCATTCTTCTTGCTCCTTTTTTACTTTAGATCAGACTACAAAGTCATGATCAGCCTGATGTTTGATCTGACACAGTTTTTAGGAACAAGGAAATGTTTGCATTTCTTGGTTGTTGGACAACTGTAGACTAATCCTTTATTTGGATATAGATAGGCTTCAGGAAAAGCTGCTATTTGTGCATTTTTGAGCTCATGGAGAAGTTGGGTGTCTTCTGGAATCACTGGATTTACTCTGTCAATCATTACATCTAGTTCAGATGCACTTAAGGTTTTAAGATTTGGAAGAGACACCTGAAGACATCTGTCCACACCACCATCATTGATATTCACAACAATTTTTTTTCTCTAAGAAATTATTAATTTTTACAAATACTGCCCTGATGAAGTTGATGTTCTTGGGTAAAGCTTTCTTGTAGGTCATGTAATTGTTTTAAAGAGACATTTTTTGTACTGCAAGAAGTTCACTGAATTCCTGGTCTTGATTAGGTCCTTCTGCAGCCTTTAGAAGTCTTTCTTTTCCAACATCAACTTGAGAACTTGAAAAGCTTTGACCAACCTGAATAGGCTCTTTAGAATTAGATTTAGCATCCCTGGATTGTTGAATCCTAGCCTAAATCTCCTCCTTAGTCTTGGTGACAGGCATGAGGAGGGGAATTGGTAGTTCTGGCCTTATTTCTTCAGGTAGTGATGGCAGTGGGATGTTGAGTTTCCCCATGATGGCTCCCAAAGCAACATAATTCTGTATTTGGAAATGCTTGTGAGAGTCCACCAGGGTCTTGATATCTGATTGTTGACTCTTTACTAAAGAAGTCAAAGCCTGAACTTGAGCATTGAGGGAGGCATTTGAAGTCTCTAGAGAAGTAACATGTGCCTTGCATCTTAAATATCTTGAGTAGAGGAGTTGGAAGTAAAGGTTGAGGTAGATGGTATAAATTAAGCTTCAACATGCTTCTGTATTTCATCAATGACCAAAGGGGAAGAAGTTTATCTTGCAGTGTGCATTTGATCCAACTTCCACCTTGTGTCGTTAGAATTTTTTATATGATCTTGAACTACCTTGTGCAAGGGTACAAAGGATTCCTTGAGCTGTGTGACACTCTTATCTACCCTGCTTAGATCATACCTTGACATTTGTTCTGAAAAGGTTTTGAATTGATTCTTGATCTCCTCCTGTTAGGGGATTATTTCATCCATCTTTCTTCTCACCATTCCCATTATTTTGTCTACATGATCAGTCAACTTGATTGCTAGAGCTTTTCCAAAGAGATGGAAAGCTTTGAGTTGAGCTAGAGCTTTGGCATTGCTTCCCAAAATGGTTAGATAATCTTCCCTGAATTTAGCCAAAACATCCTCCATCTCCAGACTATAGTCCTTGTTCAGCCAAGCATCACAGTTGCCATCCTGTTCAACTTCATTAACAATTATATCTTGTTGTTCTTGGACATCTGTTTGATATGAGAGCATGATGGCTTGGTAATCCTGGTTAGACATATCTGAGGTTAGCAGCCATTGAGAGATGTTAGCAAGTCCAGACAACTGATCCACTAGAAGATCATCCACAGTTGTTGGTTGAGCTTCAGCTGTATGCAACCATTGGGAGATGAGGTGAGTTTGTTGAGATTGAGATGTTGAGGGTTGAAGTGTAGGGTCAGAACCACCTATGAAAGGAGTCACAGTTTCACTCACAGATCTCTCTGTGTTTATGACATGATGTTGTTCCTCACCAGTTGTGGGAACTTCCATTTGAATTGGAGGAGATTTGACTGTGCTACTGTCATTTGCAGTAGCCTCAAACCCTTGTGTGTCTTGCACCACACTGTCACTTAAATGTGCTATTCTTGCCTCCTCTATGATAGGATCATTGACAATTGTACTCCCAGCTTCAATTGTCAAAGTAATTTAAGCCAGGGTTTTGAGGGGAGTTGTTCCTGGAACTAGAAACTCCAATTGACATGGAGAGGATTTAGATAGCTCCCCCTCAGGAGTACTATCCTCAAACCTTGCAGTCTGTGAAGACTGATTTGCACATGAAGGTGCATTTGTGACCTCCATGGGGTCTTCAGTAAAAACTGATGAATCCCCTATGTCTGTGTTGGTGTCATCAAGGTCTACCCCAACATGTAGCCTCTCACCAACTAATTATGGTTTCTGGGTGGTGAGCAAGGTTTCTTGGACCAAGTCACTTGATTGGGGCAACACTTGAGGATTTGATTCAAGTATTTCAGTATAGGAAGAAGACATGTTAGATATAAGAGTTTGAAGTTTAGGATTGAGTGTTGGCAGCTTCCCCTGAATGAATGAGGGAGCTTCAAAGGATGTGCTCTCCTTGTGTGTGCCATCCTTATTTCTCCTACCATACACTTGGATTTGTTCAAGTGTTGGCTGTGCAGACTCTTTACAAGGTGCATTGGGGAGAATGCTCTTTTAAATAGAAACACCCTGTTGAGAGGATGACTGTAGAATCTATTTTGGCCCCATTTTTACAACTGCATCCTTTAGGGAGGATACAGAGGTGGTTTGAGTGGTCAACTCAGTTTTCTTAGCCTTATTTGTTTTTCTGACCAAGGGTGACTCAGGTTGTCTTTGTTCCTCACCACTCTCATTCATTACTATAAGGGTTATCCCATTTCTCTTCTTTTTACTCACTTCATCCTTTTGAGAGGATGAAGTGGTTGGTTTCCTATTTGCTATTTGTTTTGAAGAAGTGGTCTCAGCTTGGGAAGGCCCCTGTTGGTTTTTCTGTATTTGAACTTCTACAGGTTCAAGAACCATAGCTGTACTAGATTGAGCATTTGATCTCATATCAGGCATAATGTAAGGGTAAGTCTTAAACCTCTCCATCATGAATGGAGTGATTTTCAGACTCACATTTACCTTATTCTTTGTAGTAAATGAACCAAATATAATTTTGGACACTTGCTTACAATTGCCTATTTTATTGTTGTCTATACCATCCAACAAATGTATGTCTGTTACTTTATGATTTAAAGTAGAAAAAATAAATCTAGGAAAGAAAATTTCCTTACCTCTAACAGATTGGGGCATGGTCATCCTGGTTGCAAGTTCTTTCAGGATCAATAGACCAACATTCAAGTGTCTGTCGTGGGCTATTGAGAACACCAGCTTCTGCACCACACTTGAGATGTTGTCATATCCTGTCTTCCTACATGTGAAGGCCCTTACTACGGAATCAAACACAAAGGACCATTCCTTCCTTAGGTTTGTTCTGTTCAAGCTTGACAGGTTAATTCTTCCACCATATTTGATTAAGTCCATGAACTCATCTAGTTCATCCTGTGTTGACACCTCCACTAGATTTGCAGTTGGAAGACCCAAGGCTGCATTCACATCTTGCTCATTGAACTCTATCTGTTGGCCTCCAATTGTGCAAGTTATCACCAAAGATACAGAGTTGTCATTCATTATAGTTCTCACCACAGATGTTGTCCAAAACTCATGCAGAACATCCAAGTACAGGAATGGGCTAGTAGTTAAAGCACCTGCAAGATAGGATTCAGACAGAAATTTCACAAACCCCTTGAGACTGTCAGGGGCTTGGTTATAATCAGTGAAAGCTATGTAGTTGGTTCCTTTCTCTGGGATTACATCTCTAACATTGTTGAGTGCCATTGTTGTTGAGTAAGAGTGAATGGGTAAGAAAAATTAGTGAAAAAATGTTTAAAACGAGAGAGAAATCGGTTTGGAATTGAAAAATCTATGTCCTAGAGTTCTCGAAGGTGTAAGTATATGTGTATCGAGATGTCTGGGTATTTATAGTAAAAGTAGATGACTTGTCGAGAACTCAAAAATAGAAGTTTGGACTTCGTCTATCGAGAAGTCATTTTGAAATGTAAAAAACCTATTGATAATTCATTTTGTTTTATTCTTGTAGAGAATTAAAATAAACTTATCGAGATGTCAAATAAATACCTAGTTTGTCCAAAAGTGGACTGAATTGATTCCAATTTTTTTTATTTGAATAAATCAAAATAAAATCAGAGTCATATTATCAAAAGCATTTTACTAAAATAATTTACTGGATTAAATTATTTCAGTTCTGAGTTATTCATAAGTCTAAAATTATACTTGTAGAGAACTCTGTAAGTTAACACTTATAGAGAACTCTACAATGACTTATCGATAAGTCATAATAAAGCTTATCGAGAAGTCACTCGAGAAGTTAGTAAATTGACTTATCGAGAACTCACTTGAGAAGTCTTAAAATGACTTGTCGATAAGTCAGTTAGACTTATCGAGAACTCAGTTCTCTGTATACTTTTGATCAGTTTGATTCTGCCTTGTGTTAATTTTACATATTGAAAATGTAAATCAACAATTAGACAGTTTTCTTAAAATTTAAAAAAATCCAAGTTGAATTTTGAATTTTGAAAAATCATTATACAGAGATTTCTGAAATATTTGTAATTCATCTTTCAATTAATTTTTAATAAAATCAAATTATTTTTGATTTACTAGAAATTAATCTGCTGCAATATATTAGCTGAGTTCTTGCCTTAGGATGAAGAATTTGGCATTCCCATTTCACCTACAAGTCTAGTGAAAGTTACTTCATCCAAAGGTTTAGTAAAAATATCAGCTAATTGTTTTTCTGTTGGAACAAAAATGAGCTCAATGGTACCATTTGCAGCATGTGCTCTAATAAAATGGTACCTTACATCAATGTGCTTTGTCCTAGAATGATTAATTTGATTAGCTACAATAGATATAACACTAGTATTGTCACACATGATTGGAATTTTGTGTAACACTAGACCATAATCCATTAGCTGATTTCTAATCCAAAGCACTTGAGCACAACAACTTCCAGCAGCTATGTATTCAGCTTCAGCTGTGGAAGTTGACACAGATTGTTGCTTCTTGCTATACCAGGATACAAGTTTTGGTCGAAAAAACTGACAACTTCCACTAGTACGTTTTCTGTCAACCTTGCATCCAGCAAAATCTGCATCTGTGTATCCACCAGCTTCAAAACCAGTTCCCTTAGGATACCATAATCCCAAGTTTGGGGCCCTTTCAAGTATCTGAAAATCCTCTTCACAGCCATCAAATGTGATTCTTTTGGATTGGCTTGAAATCTTGCACACAGACATGTAGCAAACATGATGTCTGGTCTACTTGTAGTTAAGTAAAACAATGATCCAATCATTCCTCTATAGCTTGTAATATCTACACTCTTACCCTTTTTATCTTCATCCAACTTTGTTGCTGTAGATATAGGTGTAGATGCAGGTGAACAATCAACCATGCCAAATTTTTTCGATAAATCTTTAACATACTTAGTTTGGCTGATGAAGATCCCATCACTTCTTTGACTGTCTTGAAGTCCAAGAAAATAACTTAATTCCCCCATCATTACTCATTTCATATTCACTCTGCATAAGCTTAGAGAGTCTTTGACACAACTTCTCATTAGTAGAACCAAAAATGATATCATCCACATAAATCTGAACTAGGATCATATCACCACCATGCTTCTTGTAGAAGAGTGTCTTGTCTATTGTTTCTCTAGTGAAACCATGCTTAAGTAGAAAATCTGGCAGTGTGTCATACCAAGCTCTAGGTGCCTGCTTTAGTCCATATAGAGCCTTGAGTAACTTGTACATAAAATCTGGAAATTCTGGATCTTCAAAGCCAGGTGGCTGTTGCACATAAACTTCTTCCTGTAACTAACCATTTAGAAAGGCACTCTTGACATCCATTTGATACACTTTGAAATTTGAATGTGCAACAAATGCTAGAAAAATCCTTAGTGCTTCAAATCTTGCAACTGAAGCAAAAGTTTCATCATAATTAATTCCTTCTTCCTGAGAGTAGCCTTTTGCAACCAATCTTGCCTTGTTTCTGGTAACTATACCCTTTTCATCCATCTTGTTCCTAAACACCCATTTTGTTCCAATTAAACTTCTGATTCTAGGTGCAGGAACTAACTCCCAAACTTTGTTTTTTTCAAACTGATTAAGCTCTTCTTGTATGGCAGATATCCAATCAGGATCCATAAGAGCTTCAGTTTTCTTAGGCTCTACTTGTGACAGAAAACATGTATGTAGGCACTCATTAGCAGTTACACTTCTAGTCCTTACACCAGCATTGGGATCACCAATTATTGCATTTTGATTGTGACTCCTATCCCATATTCTGGTGTGAGTTTGTTGACTAGTGCCTTCATCATTTTCTTTATTATTGGTATGACTAGTAGATCCTTATTCTCTTTCTCCCCCTGAGTTTGTGCTATCCAATTCAGATGTATGAGATGAGCTTCTATTTTCATGATTTTCTTGTTCAGTATTCTCTTCATTCATCATCTGTTGTACATTGCCTTCATCCTCTTCATCAGAATCACTATCAATGTTGAGATTTTTAAATGCAAGGACTTCAGCTTCATTATCATCAAGGCATTCCAAGCCTGGAAACTTGTCATCATCAAAAGTCACATCTGTTCTCTCCATGATTTTTTTTTGATCAATTACATAGACCTTGTAGGCAGTTCTCTCCAACGAATATTCTAGAAAAATTGCTTCAAAAACCTTTGAGTCAAATTTTCCCACATATTTAGAGTTGTCTTTTAATATGTAATACTTGCTTCCAAACACATAAAGATGCTTTACAGTAGGCTTTCTCTTAGACATGATTGAGTAAGGTGACTTTCCATGAATCTTGTTGATGAAATATCTGTTTTGAGTGTAGCATGCGGTATTTACAGCTTCTTTCCAAAAACTAGTTGGCAGATTGGCATCTTGCAGCATTGTCCTTGTAGCTTCTACTAATGTTCTATTCTTTCTTTCAATTACCCCATTTTGTTGAGGTGTTCTAGCAGCAGAGAATTCTTGAACAATGCCTTTGTATTGCAGAATTCACTTAATGTTACATTTCTGAGTTCCGTCCTATTATCATTTCTCAATCTTTTTACACAATTTTGATCTTCAGCCTATTTTTCTATCTTCTTTATGTGCTCAATTATGATGTGTGGAGTTTCATCTTTAGAGTGCATGAATTCTACCCAAGTATATCTTGAGAAGTCATCCACCATCACAAGTGCATATTGGTTTCTTGAAATTGATAGGACATTTACTGGCCCAAACAAGTCCATGTGAATAAGTTGCAATGGTGCACTTATGGAATTAACAGTTTTTGACTTGTGAGTTGATCTTTTCATTTTTCCTTTCTGACAGGCTTTACAGACTTCAATTTGAGCAAACTCTAATTTTGGCATGTCTCTCACCAGCTCTTTCATGATTAGAGTGTTGATTGCCTTGTAGTTTAGATTTGAGAGTTTTTTATGCCATAACTTGCTTTGCTCTATGGATGACTTGGTGTAGAGGCAACAAATTCCATCCTCATTTGTTGAGTTCAAGTCTGCAACAAACAAGCTTCCTTTCCTTGCTCCTTTCCGAGCAACTTCATTGGTTTTCTTACTGATAAAAATACATTCTTCTTTATCAAATAGAACTTTAAAACCTTTGTCTGCAAATTGGCTGACACTGAAAAGATCTACTTCAAGACCAGCTACCAATGCTACATCATTAATGACAACATTTCCAGAAATAATCTTGCCATATCCCATTATGAATCCTTTGTTGTTATCTCCAAAGGTCACCAAAGGGCCAACTTTCTCCTTAAATTGTGATATCAGGGCCTTATCACCTGTCATATGCCTAGAGCATCCACTGTCTATGATCCATATAACCTTCTTCATTTTTCCCTGCACACAATGAGTTTTAAGTGTGTTTAGCAACCCAAGCAGTGTTGGGTACTTTCTTCTTGTTAACTGATTTAGCAGAGGCAGAGTTAGAAGTCTCAGAAAGAATAATATTCATAGATGTTTGTGCATTTTTCCTTGCAGCTGTAGATCCAATAGTGAATTTTTTGAGATCTACTCTAAGCTTCTGGCAACTTTTTATTACTTTTAAGTTATAGGGAATGCAATTTAACTTATCGCAAAATGAATTGGGATCATTTGCCTTGGCTTCATTATACTTGCAGGCTCCTTCAGCTGGCTTGCTAACAACCTTTTTACAAAGGTGAGTTAGGTGATTCATAGAGCCACACTTTTCACATTTATTCCTTGGATCATCTGCAACATAAGCAAAATTTTTGCTTTTGTTTATCCCAATCTTCCCTTTTCTATTCTTCTTCTTCTTTTTTACATCTTCAGTTTTTGTTTCCTTGACAGGTGTCTTGGAATCTTGGTTATCCATGGGCTTCTTTTTAGCTTTTGAAGTTTGAGTTATTTCTGCATTTTTCTTTTCATTGTCTTCATCAACAATTTCTTGCTTTATGATCAACTCCTCTTCACTGAAATCTACTTCACATGCTTTAAAAATAGGTGAGCCAACCTTTTTTAGCATAGCTGGAACATCTTCATTTTCATTTGCTTTCCCTTTTTTACCTACAGCTTTCTTCTTGTTGTTCAAGGCATCATAATCAAGACCAATAGCAATATTTGCACATGGATTATTCTTCTCATGGTATTGTCCACCCAACTCAGATGCATTCCCGAAAGATTTCAACTTGACTTCATTCTTTTCTAACTTCTCCCTTAACACAACTTCAATCTCATTTGCACACTTGAGCTTGTTCTTCAGATATGCATTTTCTTGTTTCACAGCTTCAAGCTCTACCAGTAATAACTCAGTTTCTTATTTCTCATTTGTAAGCTTCTCATTTATCTTTGTCAGTCTGCTAACCTCTTTATTTACAGCAACCATACTTGTATGAATGTGAATTCTGAGCTCATCTTTTCTACAATTTCCTTATATTGACTCACATTTAAATCAGTGGTGGTAAGAGTTGGTACTGTGTTTTTAATGAGGATGACTCTTCTTGCTCCAAGGCCATAAATGCATAATTTTTAACTTCCTCATCTTCATCATTATCAGAATCATCCCAATTCTTTTCCTCTGCAGTATAGGCTTTGCTTTGCTGTTTCTTCATAAGAGCTTCATATTTTGCTTCCAGTTCAAGATAAGCTTTATCTTTCTTTGCTTTCTTGGTTTCCTGCATTCTGTAGCAAAATGACCTAGCTCATCACAGTTATAGCACCTTATCTTTGATCTGTCAACAGATCCAGTTTTGTAACCATTTTTCTATTAGATGTGTACTTCCCTTTTCCTTTCCAACTGTTGTCTTTGTTAAATGATTGTCCTTTACCCTTGAAGAATCTTGGCTTCTATACTCTAATGTTAGAGAATTTTCTTGCCAGATAGGCCATTGACTAATCTAGCTCATCAAGTTCATCCAGGGTGTAGAACTCATCTTCTTCCAGTTCCAGTATGACTTGTTCCTGTGAATCATTATTTTTTTGCTACTTGTTGAGGCAACTGGAGGCTTTCATTAACAATTAGAGAACTTTAACCATCTACAATATGCCCTTGACTAGCTCTTAATGATTTCCTTCAAATCATTTTTAATTCATATATTTTTAAGATTCCATATAAAACTTCCAGAGTTAATCTGCTCAAGTCTCTCCAATCTCTGATTGCTGAAATTTTCTGTTCCAAATGATCAGGGAGTGTTAGAAAAAACTTCAAGTTCACCTTTTCAGCTTCATAATATTTATCATGCAACTGCAAGTCATTAATCAGCTTGTTAAACCATTCAAACACATCAGTAATACTTTCCTTTGGCTTAGCCATGCAACCCTCATACTGTGAAATCAGTATCCTTCTTTGATTTGACCTAACTTCCTCTGTTCCTTCACAAAGTATTTCAATCTTCTCCCATATCTATTTAGCAGTGTCATAGTTGACAATGTTATTGTACATTACATTGTCAAGTGACTCTATCAAGATCAGCTGCAAGCCACTGTCTAAGGAGACTTTTTCTTTCTCAGGCTCAATGTACTCTGAAAGATCTTCAGGAGCATAATGAGCTGGAATGACCATATCTCCATCTATAGATTCCTCAACTCTTACCATAGGAGTGAAAGGCCTATTCTTGAGAATCTGAATATATAATGGATTGGCCATCCTAATAAACAATAACATTTCTTCTTCCAAAGAGTGTAGTTAGTTTTATCAAAAGTAGGGATTTTGATGCTACTGATTTTATTTGTATTCAATTTTCCAAGATCTTGAATATGTTTACTTTCAGATTTTGCTCTGATACCATTTGTTACATAATGAATCACATACAGAAGTGGGGGGGGGGGGGTGAATGTGTTTTTGTGATTTTTTACTTTTCTTGAAGTGTTTATGGTGATGAATAAAGTAAATTAAAATCTAGTAGTTAAATGTGTTAGTACTGAATTAAGACAGATAAAACAGTGAACACAAATCTTTCAAAACTCACTTAATTTTATATTAAAATTAAGAATATTTTGCTACAAAATTTCTAGGCTCTTTGTTGATAAAGAGCTTAGCTTCTTCCTTGATAGAATACAAGATTTTTATGATCTCAATTCTTGCTACTAACAAAGCATCCAATGTTTACTTTATAGATCAGTAAACACTGGTTATTACACAACATGCATTAGCATGTACTAAACCCTGTTTTTGGATAATCAAATCTTTCTTTTTTTGGCTTCGTGTATCTTTGCTAATCTTGCACGCCTGTGACTTTACTTTCCTAGTTAATCTTGGCCTTTGATCTTGTACTCTTCAAGCTGCTTTTGTAGACTTGTCAATCCAACTAATTATATTGTTTGGTGATTGATAATCTTGGATATTGGACTGGTCTGCACTTTGTACTTTGAGTTTTACCTCGAGATCTCCAGTTTGATATATAGAGAACTTGACATCTTGATAAGTATATTGGCTTATCGAGAACTCTAATCACTCTATAGTTGTTTTGACTTATCAAAGTCTCTGAGTACTCTAGAAGAGAATTTGGCTTGCTGAGATCTCTCATCTTCATGTCTTCACTTTGGATTATCGATAACTCTGAGTTTTCTAATGACAAGTTGACTTATTGATAACTCTGAGTTCTCTAGTGAAGAAATGACTTGTCGATATCTCCATTCTTCATGTCTTCAAATTGGCTTGTCGATATCTCTGAGTTCTCTAGTAGCTTTTCCTGATTTGTCGATAAGTCATTCTGGAGTTCTCGAATGACTTCTCTATAACACTTAGTCTGTGACTTGTAGAGATCTTGACTTAGAATATTTTTCCCAAAACAAATTTATTCAACTCCAAGCTTCTTCATAATTCTTCTAAGTCATGATCTTCTTCCACATAAAATCTTTAGGCTTGATACTGTTTACAGAAAAAGACTCCAGTCTGCCCTTGAACATTTTTACAGACTTAAGTGGTATAATACAAGATACAAACTTAGATTACAATACAACTTACTTAGGGTTGTCAATTTGACTTAGTCTTGTTATTGTACATACTTGTCTTGCACAACAACACATTCGACCACTTACATTTTTAACATAGAGATTGGTCAGATAATCAAATTAACATTTCCCTTATGCAAACAAACCAATTTTTTATCAATTAAATATACACCCGATCTGTAAGGTCCCGTAAGAGGGCTATTTTAAGCTAGAAGGGGGGAGTTGAATAGCTTAATTACCGATTTAAAAATTGTTATGGCGTTCTAAAATAATTTATCCCTTTTTAAAACTTTACCGAGTGGTTATACAGTTTATATGTGTGGTAAATAAAGTGCAAGGAAAGAAAATAGCACACGGTGATTTTATCCTGGTTCGCGATGGCACAACCTCTAATAGATTCGCTCACCCCTACATCTAGTCCCCGAGCTCCTATCCTGGACTCAGAGTTTTTCCTTATAATAAACTCGTTCCTTTAGTAGGCGGAGAAACCTTTACACCCTTACAAGTATTTTTCTTGGTGCGTAACACAAGGGTCACCATCTCAAAATAAATTTGTAAAACCGATATTGCAATTTTTTTGGAGTATCAACAGGTCTATCAGTAACACATGGAAGTATACTTTTGGTCTTTAAAAGTAGGGTATTTTCTGAAAATTTGGGCATTATCTCCACTGTATTATTGATTACCAGTCGGACTCAAGCCGACACCAACAATTAACCAAACCACCAACAACCATATGAATCCACCACCATCCACCAACCTCATCATTTCACAATAATTCAAAACATATCATGCTGATAACCACATATACTACTAACTGACATAGCATACATCTTTTAATCGAAATAAGGTCATAAACAAACTATTAATTAATATAACCATAACTTTTCTCAATTCTTTCATAATATCACTGAATATTACTAATGAATATAAAATTATTCTACTATTTCTCTAAAACTTTATTCCAGGATTCTTCTAGTTCATTTTTCAATTCAAGCTCCCTAATTAAAATTCAAATTACTTATACATGTTCATAAATCCGTTTTAAGGATATCTTTTAATCTTAATTTCTACCGTTGACACTTGTATATAATTACTTTTAAGAAATTATACTGAACCTTTCAACTGATGGAGCAACTCACCTATTCTTAATAATATGTATTCATTCTCATTAGTTAACTTGTTTAACTTCTAATAACCAACACATGGTCTCAACAAATATTATCATAATCTTGTGAAAATTCAGTTGGTTTTAAAACATTATTTCTTCAAAGATTTCGCGATTGGATTACCATTTCTTCATGTCCACATATGTCTTTCCATACGGAACCTTCGTCGTTGGCTCAGTTATGAGCGTCAAATTCACCATAACTCACTTACTTGAGTTGAAAAGCCTAACAATTCCTCGAAGAACTTGCTCGAGATTTATTCGTAATTATAAATTCTTCATTTCTCAAACCTTCATGAAAAGTATCTCCCACATAATTGAGGTATTATTTGCCTTCTTATGAACTAATTGCTTGTCTGGGTCATAATTTAGAATTCCTCCATCTTCTTCTGCTATCCAGTCAATTTTTTACTCTGTCAGGTATACACACTTTACTTTCTTATTTCTATGGTTAATTTACCTAATACGATTCGTTAACTAATCCATTTCATGCCAACATCTTAGTCTTGAATATATCATGTTAACACATTATAGTGTTGCGTTAAAATTACCACAACAAAGCAATCATGTATAACAAATATCTGCTTCCGATTTGATGTCTTTACAATAACCACATTATCTGCATAATAATTCTTCTTTGCTTGTAACACCATTTATTGGCTTGTAATCATATCTATACTCAACATGTAATTCCATCTACCATACGAGATTATTTTACTGCTTTTAAAACCTTAAAAGAATAGAGCTTACACAAGAAGAGAATTTGGGTATATGATTCTGATTGGAAAGCTTTGTAAAGAACAATAGTGCAACAAAATAACTGAAAGGATCCATACGATAATAAATTTGTAGTTGAAAATAAAAGAATGCGTAATGATTTAGATATGAATGAGACAACCATATTTTTACTCAAGATGGTCAGTCTTTCATACTATATGACATACAACAAATGATTAGGTGGCTTTCCACCAGACTCTTCGTCATTTCGACAAAGCGTCACACCAGGACACTATTTATCCCAAGCAGGAAGCAAAATTCTTAGAAGAGAAATGATTTGAAAGGAATACAATAAGTTTTCTTTCCTTCTTGCATCATATAACTTATCCATGAAAGAAGCTCATGCATATTCAAGAATCAAGGAAAAATATACGTTGCCATATTATACAAAAGAATGATACCGTGGTCGTCACCCACATTTTACTTATAAATATCTTCAAGGCTTGTTCAATCAATAAATCTCAAATCCACGTCATATAGTAACTTCGGAATTTCCTCTGGAATGTCTTCATAAATTGATCAATTATAATAAATTCCTACTTATTAAGTCTTGTATTTTTAGCTTCGTGCCTCCACATTCGATACTTTAATAATTCCATCATAACCGCGTTCAAGATTTACAGTCATAACTTCTAATTTCGTCTATGCCGCGTATAATAATCATCGATCATATAGCACCTCGACTTCGTTGATAGTAATAATATTCTTCTTCAAATGTTTAAAAATTTCTCAATCCTCTTCGATCATACCCTGGCTTCTTTTGAATCAACGAATTCTTTAAACTTTAATAGTTTCATACATTGAATAAATGATGTTCCAACACGTTGAATCTATTGTTGATACTATTAAACATGGTTTGCACTCTACTCTATCGAGAAAATTTTAACTTCTCTGCAATAACGGGTCCACTTGGCACTTTGGATTAACAGTACTGAATCTAGATCAAGTATTTTTCTGGGTAATCTAATGCTTATAAGAACAAGAAACTTAAGTAGTAAATGACAACCAAATTTTAAAACTCATTCTGGTTTAAAGAACTTTTAGAAATTTTGTTAAGAAAATCTTTTTCAAAAACTTGTTTCAAAATTTTAAAAATCACACACATGGTCGTCATTACTATATGAGTTGGTTGTTGTTCTCATAATCTATCAGTAGGTATCTAACTAAAAAAACGACCACATAAGGGTCTATCCACTTCAGTATATCTTCCGCCCCTCCTTGGGTCCATTTCGCCTTCATTAGTCGGCGAGAACTTCATTTACCGTTGCATACTATCTTTTTCGCAGCTCTAGTTCTAATGCTGACATCTGGTACTAACTTTGATAATTCTATCATCATCTTTGATGTCGTAGTTACAACCAAAGGACGCCATTTGGCATTCTTCCTATAGATAAGGTCGTATCTTCTTATTAACTTTAAGTATACCTAGTAAGGTAAGTGATGTTCTTTGCGCGGCGCCAAAAAGGTGGTTGATAATATTAAGAACTTCTCACAATAGTGATGCCTTTCGAACTTACAAGTTTGGCTCTCCCATCAACTCGCTTGGCTACAAACTGATAGCTTTTTTCTCTTAAGCAATCCTAAACCGGATCATACTGAAACTCATCCACCTTTCCCTATACACAGTTCTCAAAAGACTTACTCACAATTTATTTAAAACCCATAAAAATCAAGGTAGTTCACCCAATATCCATCGAGTTGTCGAGCTCTCATAACTGTAGGGTCAAGGTACTAATATACCTATAGCGTCAATATATTCGCCTCACACCTATCTTAACCACATCTTATCTTAATACACAATATCAAATCCGATAATCTTAACTCAACTCAACATGAGTTTACTGGGTCTTCCCTATCTTATCTGACCTGTCAATCTTATCTTAATTTCTACCTATTCCTAATTTAAGTACCAATAACCTGTGGTTCTGATGTCAACTTGTAACATCCCCAAATCCGGGATCAGGATTGGTGTCACCAAATAATTTTAATAAATATAAACCTGTATATTAAAATAAATATACAAATGACCCCTCAATTCTGGATCGATTACAGGTTATGGTATGAAACAAGAATCCAAACATCTAAACTCTATAACAACTAACTCAATATTATTATCTTTTTACCATCTTCCCTGCCTTATTTATTCTGACATGTCCAACTTCCTGCAGCTCGGATCTCTTCATTATTGCTATTTATCGTGAGCTATTTACTTCTATCCTCATGTTTTACTGAAAGAATAATGAATAATAAAGCAAGAGTAAGCCAAAAATACCCAGCAAGTATCATAGTTTGATTTCCAGATATTTGTATTAAAATAAACCACTGGAAATAAATTTTTGAATTATTTTATAAACATCTCTGTTCATTTAAATAGTTGAACAAATAAAACATCGGCCTTTATCAGCCTTTCATCGTAAATCATATTTCTTTGTAAAAAAGAAGGCACATTTCACTGATTCAACTCATGAATCAATTATTTGTTCGATTTTGTAATCATAAAACTATTGAAGAAGAAATGCCGTTAATGGCGATCAACAATAAATTAGACCGAACACTAGAACCAATATATGCACTATACTCTGCTGATAAGTAAAAATATAGCGTGAATCTATGCCCCTCTGCATAGACCCACCATCACATCGGGTACCCAGGCACTATGGCCTAATAAACAAAAGGACTGGTCCATCTCCGACCCTTAGGATCTAGTCCATCTTTGGACCTTATCGTAACCATCCAGTCCGTAGAGTATTTTGATGTTAAATCATTTTGATTTTAAAATATCATGATTCAGGGTTCGTAAATAACCCAGAACAATAGGTATTTGCTCAAGA
Organism: Apium graveolens; assembly: GCF_009905375.1. Lineage (NCBI taxonomy): Eukaryota > Viridiplantae > Streptophyta > Magnoliopsida > Apiales > Apiaceae > Apium > Apium graveolens. The sequence goes on from NC_133652.1 coordinate 225,428,535, forward strand.
GATAAAAACTAATAATAAAAGAACAAGAATAAAAAGGCAATTGCATAATTAAGAGTAATTACAGCGAAATATTAAAACATTTAACTATTCTGAATTTAGAATACGGAAGAAATACTTGCCTCAATTGATCCGCTTTTTAAATTTCAATCATCATTTATGTTCGCCTCTATTCTGTATCTACTCATCTCATTATCATACATATTCAGGCTTTACTTTTACTATCATTGTCTGGCTTTGAATGCCTCGAACTATGTGTATCTATCATAGAAGATACTAATTTAATTAACTGAAAATATATAATTGTCTATTCTATATATTTATCCTTATCGTCTACCCACCCAATAACAGCAAATAAGGGTCACATTTAGTCATATAGAGTTTAAAAGACACGTGAACTCATAATTTACATAAAACGTAAACACATAAGGCACATATCACATATTTCATATAAGATATAACTCAGTTCATCAAAACATTCGACTCGATGCGTTTAAAATTGAAATCGAGTCGAAATACAAACTTTTGATAATTACGTGACTTAGAAACATTAACAATATCACGCGACCTTTCGAAAAAAAAGATTTTATGTCTCAAAAGTAGTTTTAATAGAAGCAGAATATTTTTCTGAGTCTATACGCGTTCGTTTCGTATTAAATGGACGAGCAGTCTATTTATTATGAAGAAGATAAGAATAATTCAATTAATAATAATATTAATTGAATTTTTAAAAACCTTTATATATTTTTTAAAAGCTCAAAATGTTTTTTTAAATCATTATTTGGATTAATTATATCATTTTGGGCCTAATTTATCATTTAATAAAAATAATTAGCCCAAAATTAATAATTAACGGGAAATAATTTTTAATCCAATAAATACAAAAATTATGTCAAAATTTCCCAAAAATTACAAATAATCCAAAAATGCAAAAATATTGAATATTTTATAGTGCCACAATTTTATGAAAATAAAAATACGATTTTTGTGGGCTTTGACGTCCCAGTAAGGGCCCGAAAAAATCACTTTTTATGAGATAAAATATTTTCTAAATTAACTAGATGTTCGGAAAGTCAATATGGTATACACCATATTATGCAAAATAAGGCCAATTGCTCTATAAGAAATATCAGCTATTAAAACGAAACCTGGATAGTGTAACTTTTAATATAAATCCATTTTACACATAATAAATTACCCGAAAAATATCCCAAACCACACAAAACACATATGACACATAACAGATAACCTTTTACGACCAATCAATAATTTATAGTATCATAAATCACATAATGTGTCACAAAACAGTCAAAATTTCTCGGTCATTACACATAGGGCCTAACTGACTGGACAATTATGTCCTGTGGGTTCTCAATTTAAACAATAACCCTAGCATCAGCTTTTGATGGTTTCTTCCTTTTTACAACAGGTGTTTTTGGGAGGCATCTGAAGTGGATTGTGATTGAGGAAGTGTTTGGGTTGCAGTGCTGGGGTTAGCTACAGGGGGGTTACCAACTGTTATTTCCTGTAACTTAGCACTTTGTTGGTTATGTAAACCATAAGTCGCATGAAGTCTTGCAATTAGCAAGTTCCTGGAAATCATTGACAACCTCAAAGGAGCTAGAGCAATCTTTCTAAAGCTTTAGAAATAAGATAAGAGAAAGCTCTCTTGGTGAACTTAAAAATTAACACAATTTGGTTAGCAGAGATTGGGGTATCAGGGAAACAGACATTAAAAATCATCTGACAAAATCTAGCATAATATACTATGTTAGGTCACACACACTGTAGAAGGGGGTTAAATACAGTATTTACTACAATCAAATCAAATAAAAGAACTCAAGTAACAGAAAACAGATTTTATTCAACACAATAAACTCTGTTATAAAGAACTGTCCTCTCTCAGTGATGACCAAATTATCTCGAGAGCTGCTAGGGTTATAATGAATAATAAACTCGATTATGATAACACTTATAGTGTAAACCCTATGTCTGTGTTTATATACTACATAGTTACAAGATAATCTTCTAATTGATATCGAATACAATTCTGCTTCCTAATATATATCAATCAGTTATCTTTTCTTCCAAGTATTCTATTCCTTATAGAATTCTTCTCCATGCATATTTCTTCTTATGTTTGTCTTGAAGTCTCCTTAAGTCCTGATATTATCTCTTGATAAATATCTCCTGATAACTTAAGTTATGACAACTTAAGTTCTAATATCTTAAGTCCTGACTTCAGTATAAGTACTGATTTTCAGTTAAGTACTGATTTGTCCTGTTAAGTAAGATCTGAAAACTAAACACAAATCATAGTAGACATGACATCACAAATATATCTAACAATCTCCCCCAACTTGTAAATTAGGATAATATACAAGTTTAACAGATATTTGATGATGTCAAAAATATTAAGTACAAATACATGAGAATTTGACTAGATAACTATAACTTACAATCCTTATAGCTTTACCATTCTCAAGGTCTGATAACAGCTTTAGTCTGTATACACTTCAGAATTTAAGCAGTTTTAGATCTTTGACTTGGCTTCAATTTCTGATCTCTTTGATGTCAGGAGTTGTCCAGAGATAGTTCTTCAACAAACATCTCTCAGCATATTCAAGTTCATTAATCATCCTCCTTTTAGCATTCTTCAATTCAACTGTATCTTCACCAGTTTGAAAGATAGCAGCCCTGAGATCATTTATTTTAGCTTTCCTTATATCCTGATCTAGTCTGATTATGTAGGCTTTGTCACACTCAAGATTGAATTCAAGTCCCTTAATACTAGAAAATGTAGTGATGGTTTTAGCAGTATTAGGCTTCATTTCAACAATTTCTCCACTATGAGATCTGTACTTGGGACAATATGGGCTATCAGACTTTACAGAGTAAAGCTTCTTCTGTCTTTGAATATTTGATCTTAAATAATCTGCAGAACCATCTGTTGATCTGTTTTTCACTTGAAGTAGAAATAGAACATGTTCCAGTTCTTCAAAATACTTCAGTAGAATAACATTCTTCCTGATCTGGAATACCCTCCCATCTGTCATAAAATATAACATGATATGTTCTTTCAAAACAGAATGGTAAACCATTTGTACAGATTCAAGTTGATTCAATCTCTCAGGAGTTGCTCCTACACCTGGTTCACTTAAGAAAGTTGAATCATTGGTAGTATTGCTTACTCTTTTCTCTTTTGAACTACCCAATCCAGATTTGTCTCTTGCTTCCTTTCCTGTAACAACTCTTGCTTCAAAACCACTTGATATAGTCTTTAAAGGTTGAGTCTGTTGAGCTTTGGTGAATCCTGGTAGTAGCATCTTTGAAGGTTTAACATGAGCAATGTCAGAGGTTTCCTTTTCCTTATCTTTTGATATCAAGCCAACTTGTGCTATGTCAGAGGTTGCTTGCTTCATTGTCATATCAGAACTTACTACATCTTGACTCTGAACAACTTGAGCCATGTCAGAGGTTGTTTGAGAAATCTTCTTTTTCATCAGAGTAAGATTAGTATCTTCTTCATCAATTATTTCTTCATCCATGACTGGCACATATACCTTTACAGGTTCATCAACTTTTTATTTGCCCTTGGATCTTGGATCTACCTCCACTTGTGATTTGGCTTTGGTTGCCTCAGAATTTGCCCTTTCCTTAATCACAACACCCTTAAGTTTTGGAAGTTTCTTTTTAACAACAGAAGCTTTAGATTTGGAGTTGACTTTTTCTGCTTTAAGCCTAGCTTCTTCTTCCTTTAGACTTTCAAATTCCATTCCAGGATTTTCTTTAAGAAATAATCTCTTTGAAATTTCTTCATCAAGTTCCAGATGTTCAGTAGAACTTATCCTTTTACCAATATCAGAACTTATCCTTTTACCAGTATCAGAAGTTATTCTTTATGTAGAAATTTTAGTTGTCTTTGATGAAGAACCTTTGCCACCTTTGTCTTGACCATGACCTCTACCCATTCCAGAGTTTCCCTGGTCATCATTTCCATCATCCTTTCCTTTCAGTGATTGAATAGATTTGCATTTGGACTTAATTACTTTCTCCCCCTTTTTGGCATCAGCTTAGTAAAAGAAGAGAGACAAGCAATTCCACTGAGGATTGGATCTCATTGAGTTGAGTTTGATGAGAAGCTTGATTCCTTAGTCCACTCCTGTCCTCTAGGAGTTTCAATCCAAGGTACTGGTGCATCCTCTCTAACAAACTTCTTGATTAAATCAGGTTTGTTTGGAGCTTGTTGAGGTGCATGTACTGATGGACCAGCTGCATCAGCATCTACATTTATAGCAGCTTCACCAGTAAGTTCAGCATTATCAGCATCAGAACTTACAGATCTTGCAGCATCAACATCCTCTGATAAAAGAACAGTATGTGAGGCTATATAGGCTTCAACATCATCCTCTAAGTGCTGATCTGCAGCTAAGTTCTGATCAACAGCTAAATCTTGATGCCCACCTAAAATCTGATTTTCATCATCCAGATTCAAAATTGGTGTGGTTGGAATATCTTCGTTGAAATCAGCATCTAGAAGTGGTGTTGTTGGTGGAGTGAGTTGAGTTGGTGGAACTTCCAAGTACAGAACCTCAGGCACAACCAAGTTATGAATATCAATTTCAGTACTTGTACCTGGGTCTTCAGTATGTACCGGATCAATTACAGGAGACACATGAGGTGTAAGCACTTGCTCTGGAATATTCCCTTGTTCTTGAATAGGAGACTTTTGAGCTGATTCAGCAGTAGGAAGTAATTCAGTTACTATAGGTTCTGTTGGGATCAGAGATTCCTGACCCCCTTCCTTAGCTGCTTCTTCTAGAGTTGCTTCAGAGTGTGATGATACACTTACAGCCCTTCTGGCTCTTTGCTTTTTAAGTCTCTTTGCAGAATTAGAGGCTTTGGGAGCTTCATCATCAGAATTTAACTTTCTAAGCCTTTTGAGGGGCCTAGAACTCCCAATTTCAGTGTCTTTCTGAGAAGAGAACTTCTCAGCTTCTACAACAACAGGTTCTGATATTGGAACCTGTTCCTCATTGTCTGACTCATCTCTCAGAACAATTCTCCTTCTCTTCTGTTGAGTCTGAGGTACTATCTTAGTCCTCTTGGGTTTTGAAGATGAAGGCTTCACAGGATATGCTGAAGGCTGAGGTTGAGATGAATGTGATGGTTTGAAATATGTCCTGATGGAGGGTTGAGTAGGTTGAGGGTGAGAAGGTTGAGGGTGATGAGAGATGGTAGGTTCTGATGGTTGTTGAGTTGGCTGTGATGTGTTGGTGGGTTGAACATCAGGGTAAACAGATGTGTATATTTGTGGACAGCATTTACCAGAATCTGTTTTACTAACTGAGGAATCTGTAAGGGTCTCTGTACTGGTTTCTTAATGTCAGCATTTAACAGATCATTAAAGGCCCTTTTTGCAAGCTTAAAGGGTGGAATTAAATCACTGGTAGGTTGGGGTTCATCAGCACAACAAAATGTATATATAAGCTGACATAATCTAGCAAAGTATACTACATTCCTATCCTCTACTATCCCCTATGAAACCTAGCACAACACTTGCAAAATCAAAATGAGTTTGATGAATAAGGGCATACCCGATTTGTTGACTCATGATGGGAATAACATCAAAGTTGGAGCACTTATTGGCGAATGCCTTAGTGATACAATCAAAGGAAAAGCTCCATTCCTTTCTGATATTTGCTCTTTTCAGTTGACCCAGCTTTCCCAAACTTTTCTCATAGCCCAAACTAGCCATTTGCTGCTGTAAGATAGGATCATCCACTATTGAGAATGTGCAACCTTCAGGTAAGTGGAGAGCTTTATGAACTGCTCCAGGAGTAACCACATGCTTGACATCTCCTGATGTGAAAACGATGCTTAGAGTACCAGTAGCACCACCATCATCAAAAAGCCCAGTTCTCCAGAATGTCAGCACTTGTTGGCTGGAAATAGTTTGAGGTTGGGTCAAAGCATACCCAATCTCACTGTAAGCCAATAAATCTTGCACAAAGTGCAAATCTGATGGAGCTTCAGCCTTGGTCAGGATTGCAGCATAATTATTTGGGACAAACTTGGCTCCATCAACAATTAAATCCTTAGGTGCCATCAGAAATAAGTGAGAAGTTAGAGTGCCTGTAAGGTGTTTGAGAAAATGTCTGTAAAGAAAACTGTCAGAAAATGTGAGAGAGAATAAGAAAAGAGAGAGAGTAGAACAAAAATGAAAATAAAAGATTTGAAAATCTTTTATCTCTTTTACTTAAACTTCCCACGTGACAGCAGTTAATAAGAAGAGGAACAGACCTTTACACCTGTCAGGCATGCAGCAGTTAAGGCAAAAGTTAATGGGCACGGTAAATAAGTAATAATTACACTGCACGTTCAGTTTTAAAAAAACTGTTCCCACTAAACAAATGATTATTACTGCTTTATCTCACATAAACCAATATTCTGTAAAAATATGACCGTTCAAGTAATGACCAAAAATAAACAAATTAAATAAATACTGCCACGTCAGCATCAGAACTTGACTCTTATCAGGATTTAAAAGTCATCAGACTATGGCTCCTTAACTTGAAAAGTGAATGTTTATTCCTGTTATACTTCACACAAATACTAATATGGGTACATCAGAACTTAATCATCAAAACTTCCATCAGAACTTATCCTCAGAATTTATGCAACTGACACTTAAACTGTTCATCCAAAATAACATTTATCACCACAGTAATTTTCATCATTCATATGGAGTGTATGTGTGTGCATTAAGCTAAATATCAGACAAAGAGTAAAGTCTGATTCTCTTCAGTACATCTTAGAAATAAGGCATAACTTTCTTAAAATCTGTCATTATTCTGAAGTCTACTATAGAATGAGTTCATGCATGAGTTCACCTCAACTATTTTGTGCTCATATTATGCATCTTTTGAAATTCCTTTTTACAGTGGCTTCTCAGTGTAAGTGAGTCACAACTGCTTATCAGAATTTATGCTATTATTAGAGTATTTCTCCAGTAATAAGAGAATGTGAAAAGTCACCAAGAAAATTTTATTTTGCTTTTCTAATGCATATTACTTAATACCGGCAATGCACTTGGGTTTTCTCTTCCACATATATTTTTCTCTAGATCTCAAAGGAGTACCTGATATTTATTACTTTTCTTTTCTTTTTCTTTTGATAAGTGAGGCTTATCAACACTTAGTACATCCATCAGATTTACTAACATTAGAACTTAACAGATAAGAAGCACTATTTTAGTTTTTGACTTCGTAATAAGATACACAAAGTAAACTTTAACCAAGCTCAATATCAGAATTTGCTTGTGTTAAAAGATTTCCACATAAACAATTACTTCAAACATGGGATTATTAGTATATTAAAGACTACTAGGTGAGCATCTAGCACAGTTATCCTCATTGGATTGAATAGTTACAGAAACATTCATATCACTATCAGAGTTTAGAAATTCACATTAGACAACAATCAGCACTTAGAAAATTTCAATTTAAGCACAGAATACACAAAGATAGTAATACCTGTAAATACTGATCATAAAGTCTGATGTATCAGAACATAAACTAAGCAGATTTAGAGAAAGAACCTGAAACCATTCCAAGTTCATTTAACAATCTTGTAAAAGTAGATTCACATAGTGGTTTTGTGAAGATATCTGCTAGTTGTTGATCTGTTGGAACAAAATGCAATTCCACTGTACCTTCATCCACATGTTCCTTTATGAAGTGGTACCTAATGCTGATGTGCTTTGTCATTGAGTGTTGAACTGGATTACCTGTCATAGCCATAGCACTTTGATTATCACAATAAATAGGGATTTTAGAATATGTTAACCCATAATCCAGTAACTGATTCTTCATCCAAAGAATCTGTGCACAACAGCTTCCTGCAGCAATGTACTCTACTTCTGCAGTTGATGTGGAAATTGACTTCTGTTTCTTGCTAAACCAAGAAACTAATCTGCCTCCAAGAAATTGGCAGCTTCCACTTGTGCTTTTCCTGTCAATTTTGCATCCTGCAAAATCTGTATCTGAGTAACCTATTAGCTTAAAGTCTGATTCTCTAGGATACCACAATCCCAGATCAGCTATACCCTTAAGGTACTTGAAAATTCTTTTCACATCTGTTAAGTGAGGTTCTCTTGGATCTGCTTGAAATCTTGCACAAAGACAGGTAGCATACATGATATCAGGTCTACTTGCAGTTAGATATAGTAGTGAGCCAATCATACCTCTGTAATTAATAATATCTACTGATGTACCAGTATCTTTATCCAATTTTGTTGCAGTGGCAGATGGAAGGTTATCTCTAGAACTGGATGCTCCCCCATGATCCATGCTGTCTCCATCAGCATTTTCTGATTCCCCCCTGAAATTATGCTCTCTGAGTTGGATCCTTCAGAATTTGAGTTTCCAGAATTATCAGATTTTGGCTCATCAGAACTTGATGAATCAGAACTTGAGGAGCCTCTTCTAGATTTTGATGCTTCTTGAGATGTGGTTGGATCTTCTATATGCTCCCCCTGCACAGGTGCATTTTCCTTTTGCATAGTCACCATAGTTTCAATAATATCAGAGTTTAACCCATCAGAGTTTGCAGTATCAGGATTTAGACTGTCAGGATTTAGACTATCAGGATTTACAGAATCAGAATTTAAAACTTCATTCTCAAATCTCAGCTGATCATGATCATTGAAATCTTCAAGTCCAGTAATGTTCTTATCATCAAAAGAGACATTGATAGATTCAATGACAACCCTTATTCTTAAATTGTAGACTCTGAAGGCTTTTGTGGAAAGTGGATATCCAACAAAAATTCCTTCATCAGCTTTTAGATCAAATTTGGATAGCTGTTCAGGATGAGTCTTAAGAACAAAACACTTACATCCAAACACATGAAAATACTTCAGATTTGGCTTCTTTTTTTCATATGGTGTTTTTCCATGCTTGTTGATAAGTGTTGCATTCTAAGTAAAACAAGCAGTCTACACAGCTTCAGCCCAAAAATAGGTTGGTAACTTTGCTTCATCAAGCATAGTTCGTGCAGCTTCAATAAGAGTTCTATTCTTTCTTTTAACAAATCCATTTTGCTGTGGAGTTGTAGGAGCAGAGAATTCCTACTTGATTCCTAGGTTTTTACAGAACTCTTCCGTGATCAAATTTTTGAACTCAGTGTCATTATCACTTCTTATGATTTTCACAGAGTCTTTAACCACTTTATCCAGTTGTTTGACATGATCAATCAAGATAGATGCAGTTTCACTTTTTGTGTGCAAGAAATACACCCATGTGTATCTGGTGAACTCATCCACTATGACCATAGCATATTTCTTCTTTGCAATAGACATGATATTCACTGGACCAAATAGATCAGCATGTAGAAGGTGATAAGGCTCAAGAATTGAAGATTCAGTCTAGCTCTTGAATGAAGATTTTCTTTGTTTTGCCTTTTGACATGAATCACAAAGGCCATCAAGAGCAAATACTGATTTTGGCAGTCCTCTCACAAGATCTTTCTTGAATAGTTCATTTATATTGTTGAAATTTAAATGAGAGAGTTTCTTGTGCCAATTCCAGCTTTCTTCAATTGATGCTCTACTTAACAGACAGATTGCAGAACCATCAGTACTTGTTGAAAGCTTGGCTTCATAAATGTTACCATGCCTGTATCCTTTCAGAACAACTTTTCCTGTAGATTTGCTAACAACTTCACAGTGTTCTTCAAAGAAATCTACATGATAACCTCTGTAACAGATTTGACTAACACTCAGCAAATTATGTTTAAGTCCTGAGTCTAGAGCTACTTTTTCAATGATGACATTCCCAAGATTGATATTGCCATATCCCAGAGTTTTTCCCATGTTGCCATCTTCATAAGAAACACCTGGGCCAGCTTTCTCCACAAAGTCTGATAGCAGGAATTTATTTCCAGTCATATGTCCTGAACATCCACTGTCTAGAACTAGGATGTTTTTCCCGTTGCCCTGCAATCACAAAGACCACTAATGATTAGTTTTAAGGACCCAGACTTGCTTGGATCCTTTGGCCTTATTAAGTTTTTTAACATTTGCAGCGGATTTAGCATCAGAATTTATGTTAACAGTTTTCTTATCAGAATTTGCAATATCAGACTTTGCATCAGAACTTACACTAGAAGGAATAATGCTAACTTTCTTTAAAGAAGGTTTTATTTGATAATAATCATAGTATAAACTATGATATTCCTCACAAGTATAAATGGAATGCCATAAACTACCACAATGAAAACAAGGATTTTTTGGCCTATCTAACAGGCTGGCTCTTAACTCCTGATTTTGAAGGTAAGGAGTTTATGTTCTTATTCTTCCTGCAAAAAGAAGCCAGATGGTTAGAATTTCCACAGTTATTACATTTCTTTCTAGGAGCATTAGGAACAGGCTTATAATCATTGCTTTTATTCACACCTACTTTTCCATTCCTATTTTTCCTAGGTGGCTTTACCTTGTTTACATTCTTAACATCTTTTAGCTTATGCTTAAGCTGCTTCTTTGTCATTAAGCCTATGTTTACTTCAGTTGGCTTATCCTGTTTTGGTTTGTCAGAAGTTAATTTCTCTTTAAATTCTGATTTATCAATATCAGACTTTACAGCTACAAACTTAACAGGATTTACCTTTGGCTTTTGTTTAACAACTATAGGCTCAATTTCTACAGTTCCTTTATCATTCTTATCATCTCCATAACCTAAACCCTCTTTCCAGTTTCCACTACTTAACAAATTCTGAGTTGTTCTGCCAGAGTTAGTCCAAGTCCTGATAATCTCTCTTTCCTTTTCTAACTCAGTTTTTAGAGATTCATTCATTTTAAGCACTTCATCTCTAACATAGAAAGCATTATCTCTATCTTTCTGAGTTTGATGGAACACAACTAACTCTTTTTCTAAATAATCATTCCTCTTTTTATAAGCAAGATTTTCAGAAGTTAATCTTTTACATGTTAAAGTTTGATCTCTATAACTAATGAACATGGTTTTAAGATATCTTCTCAACTCAGTAGTATCATCAGTATGAAAAGCATAGGTTATTTGAGGTACCTTTAACTCAGCAGCTTCAGAACTGCTATCAGCATTTGCCATCAAGGTATAGTTCACCTCACTTTCAGAATCTGAAGTGTCTGTCCAACTTTTCTTCTTTGTGACAAGAGCCTTGCCTTTTTCACTCTTCACTTTCTTGCAGTCAGGAGATATGTGGCCTTTCTCACCACAGTTGTAGCATTTGACATTTGAGTAATCTCCTCTGTCAGACTTTCCTCCTTTGCCTTCAGATTTTCTGAAACCTTTCTTATCAGAACTTGCACCTTTTCTGGAAAACTTCTTTCCCCTTCTGAATTTCCTGTATGCAATCTTTGTGATTCCTTTCACCATAAGAGCACATAGCTTTATCATCTCTTCATCAGGGTCCATCTCAAATAGACTTTCAGTTTCTGAATCCTGATCACTATCAGAACTTGATGACTCAGTATCAGACTTTATGATGAGCACCTTTCCTTTGCCTTTCTTTGAGACAGCCACTTTAGGGGATTCCTCCTCAGCCTTAAGAGCAATTGTCCTTGACTTTCTCCCATGCCTCTTGCTTCTTTGATCCATCTCAAGTTCACGAGTCTTGAGCATACCATAAATTTCATCAAGAGTAGTTTCATCAAGAGCATAGTTGTCTCTTGTAGTTGTGGCCTTCAAATCGCAACTTTCAGGAAGAGCTAAAAGGAATTTGAGATTAGTATCTTCAAGATCATATTCCTTATCCTCCAGTGAGAGATCATTCAAGAGTTTGACAAATCTATCATATAAACCAGTCAATGACTCATTAGGTTTTGAGTCAAAGTGCTCATACTCTTGAGTGAGTATAGTCCTCCTGTTCTTCTTAATTGAATCAGTTCCCTAACATCTTGTCTCCAAGGCATCCCATATCTCTTTTGCAGTCTTGTAGTTAATTACCCTGTTTGACATGACATTATCAATGGCACTGTGCATCAAATGTCTTACCTTTGCATCCTTTGAAATAGATGAGATATCTTCAGCTGTATATTCACTTTTCTCCTTTGGTACAGTCTGTGCTGGCTGATCTGCAACTATAACAGAGAGCTTGGTTGGCTTGTGTGGTCCTTCATTAATTCTGTCAAGGTATTCTGGATCTGTAGCTTCCAGAAATATAGACATCCTCACCTTCCATATGGGATACTCAGAAGGTTTCAGTATGGGAACCTTAATTGTCTCATATCGATTATGGATTTGAGTCTTTGGAGTTTCTTCAGTTTTGGTGGGCTTGGTTGGAGTTTGTACTTCTTCAGACATGATTGTTTTTGGATCTTTACTGTATGTATATTAACAGATTGCTCTGATACCACTTGTTAGGTCACACACACTGTAGAAGGGGGTTGAATACAGTGTTTACTACAATCAAATCGAATAAAAGAACTCAAGTAACAGAAAACAGATTTTATTCAACACAATAAACTCTGTTACAAAGAACTGTCCTCTCTCAGTGATGAACAAATTATCACGAGAGCTTCTAGGGTTATAATGAATAATAAACTCGATTATGATAACACTTATAGTGTAAACCCTATGCCTGTGTTTATATACTACACAGTTACAAGATAATCTTTTAATTGATATCGAATACAATTCTGCTTCCTAATATCTATCAATCAGTTATCTTTTCTTCCAAGTATTCTATTCCTTATAGAATTCTTCTCCATGCATATTTCTTCTTATGTTTGTCTTGATCTTCTTTCCTTTCAATCAGCCGCCTTCCTTATCTGAACGTCTCCTTAAGTCTTGATATTATCTCCTGATAAATATCTCCTGATAACTTAAGTTTTGACAACTTAAGTTCTGATATCTTAAGTCCTGACTTCAATATAAGTACTGATTTCCAGTTAAGTACTAATTTGTCCGGTTAAGTAAGATCTGAAAAGTAAACACAAATCATATTAGACATGACATCACAAATATATCTAACATACTATATTCCTATCAGCTTTTAATCTATCACCTATGAATTATAAAACAACTCTACCAAAATCATAATTTACATCATGAATTAGAGAGTACCCAATTTGTTGTGTCATGATTGGAAGAACATCAAAATTGGTGCATTTGTAGTTGAATGCCCTTATAATCCAATCAAAGAAAAAAATTCCATTCCTTCCTTTGGTCAAGATTCTTCATGTCCTTGTCATAACCAATTTCTGTGAAGAACCTTCTCATTTCTGTGTCTCCTACAAATGTTGCATAAGAAGTGGGAGCTGGAAGATGAAGAGAATCATACACTGTCTGAGGGGTTACAACCCTCTTCTTGACATCAAACTCAAAAATGAAGCTTGGAGTGCCTGCTTCAACTCCATCATCATATAGACCAGTTCTCCATAAGGCCAGAACATGATCTCCAGAGACAGTTGTCGGAGCTGTGAGGGCGTACCCAACTTCACTCGCTCTTAAGAAATCTTGAAAGATATGAAAATCAAGATTTATCCCATTGTTATCAAAAATAGCAGTATATTTGTTTTAACTGACTTGACACCACTATGAGTGAAAGGTGTAGAAGTAGCTGGTGAAGACATGATGTTTCTGTAAGAAATTTACTCAAACACTGATTAGGGTTTCAGAGTTTAAGCTCGACAAAAAGAGAGAGTAAGAGAGTAAGAAGATAATCAGTAAGTGATAAAGTGATAATTATAAATCAAAAATTGATTTTGTTTAACACTCTACTCCACTACTCAGAAACGTTTCACCTTTGTGGGACACGTGGCATGATATTATTGACTGGAAAGTAATCATGAAGACATGTAATTATGATAGTTAATATGTGCACATTTACCAAATGTGGTATTTGGTAGATAACTCAATCATTTTCTATATTCTCACGCTATCAACTGTAATCAATTTTAAGATTTTCCCACTACTTCTACATCATATTTCTCTAATTAAGATAATGACAAAAAGAATTTTGAATAAATTCAAATTAATATCATAAAATAATGGTCAATTAGTATTTGACCAATATCAGTATTTAACTAGCTACTGTCATGATTTATCAGTCAACTCAACTTTGACCAAAATCATTATTTATTCACATAATCATAGTTTATCCTGCAACTACTGTCAGAGTTTAACTATCATGATTTAAACTTGACTTAACAATTTAAATAACAAGTAGCATGAATACATGGCATCAGAGTCTAACACTATTATCAGATTTTAACAAATACTGATACATAAGATAAAGATACTATACTCGAATTATTAACTACAGATCACAATTTTTCATCAGAGTTTAAGAATTGTCCACAGATCATTCCCAATTCATTCACCAATCTGGTAAAGGTGGCTTCACAGAGTGGTTAGGTGAAGATGTCTACTAACTGCTGATCTGTAGGCACAAAGTGCAATTCCACTATACCTTCCATTACATGATCCCTTATGAAATGGTACCTTATGCTGATATATTTAGTCATTGAGTGCTGTAATGGATTTCCTGTAATTGCAATAGCACTTTGATTATCACAATATATAGGAATTTGAGAATAATCTAACCCATAATCCAATAACTGATTCTTCATCCAAAGTATTTGAGCAAAACAGCTTCCTGCAGTAATGTACTAAGCTTCAGCAGTTGATGTGGAAATTGGATTTTGTTTCTTGCTAAACCAAGAAACCACTCTGCCACCAAGAAATTGGCAGCTTCTAGAGGTGCTTTTTCTGTCTGTTTTACATCCTACAAAATCAGCATATGATTATCCAATTAGCTTAAATCTGAATCTCTAGGATACCATATTCCAAGATTCATGATGCCTTTGAAATATCTAAAAATTCATTTTACAGCTAACATATGTGGTTCCCTTCGATCAGCTTGGAACCTTGTACAGAGACTGGTAGCATACATGATATCAGGTCTACTAGCAATCAAATATAGGAGTAATCCAATCATACCTCTGTAGTTAGTTATATCGACTGATGAACCAGTATTTAAATCTAACTTGGTTGCAGTGACCATGGGAGTTATTGCAGCGGAACTCTCTTGCATTCCAAATATTTTAAGAAAATTTATGGTATATTTTGCTTGATTTATGAAGATACCTTTATCTGTCTGCTTTATTTGTAAACACAGAAAATAACTCAATTCTCCCATCATACTCATTCGATATCTTGACTGCATTAGCTTTGCAAAGTCTCTCACAGAGTTTATCATTAGTAGAATCAAAAATGATATCATCAACATATATCTGTACTAAAAACAAGTCCTTACCATCGTACTTTTATAAAATAGAGTTTTATCAATTGTACCACTTTTGAAACCACTTTCTAACAGAAATTGAGCAAGTATTTCATACCAGGCTCTTAGAGATTGCTTTAGTCCATATAGTGCTTTATCCAGCAAGTAGACATGATCTGGATATTTTGGATCAATGAACCCTATAGGCTGTTCAACATAAATTTCTTCTTCAAGTTCACCATTTAGAAATGCACTCTTCACATCCATTTGGAACACTTTAAATTTCATGTGAGCATCATAGGCTAGAAAAATTTTGATTGCCTCAAGTCTTGCCAGTAGAGAAAAACTTTCATCTTAACCAATACCTTCTTGCTGTGAATAGCCTTTTGCAACCTACCTTGCTTTATTTCTTATAACAATGCCCTCACTATTAGTTTTGTTTCTGAACATCCACTTTGTACCAACTACTGATCTGTTCTTAGGTGTGACTCCCTCCAAACCCGGGTCAGAAGTTTGGGGTCCACAACACACATACACACATACACCATATATAAACCTGTTTATGAATATAATAATACACAGATATGTACTGATCCTACTTACCAAAATCCACAGACCGAAATAGGTTAAAATATCCCCACAAGCCACAACCTTATTTATATTACAAACATTTCAAATCCTAGTTTATTTAACTTACAACGGAAGTAAACTTTATTTCAACTATCAACACAAACTAGTACAACATCATCTGCTAGCTTATCCCATTTCATCCTGGAAAGCTAGCTCGCGCACTTGTCTGGGGATCCTCGTTACCACCAGTTTCCTTTTTCACTAGAAAAGAATATAAACAGATTTGCAAGAGTGAGCTAACTAGCTCAGCAAGTCATAATGACAATACTGAGATTAAACAATGACCAACTGAAATGATATTCTTAATCAAATTTTCCTGATAAGCGATGATTAGAACTGGATATTCAATTTTATTTTAAAAACCAAAGTTAGGCTGATGATTAGTCACGCACTAACCCCGAGCAAGGCTCCCAACTTTGCTCTATATACTGGATCCAAGGCACACATTGGCCTTTTATGACCACGAATCTGGTCCATATTTAAAAACAATCCAATTCTAGAATAACAATATAATAAACAATGTAAATCAATAAGTTGAATCATAAAAAAAAATTATCTCGAAGCATATGGGTGATTCACAATTCCATGAAGAAATAACAGGGAAATTATAAAGATTGGCTTTTAATCAAGGAAAGAATCAGAAAGTAGAAGACCAAGGGTTCAAGGGTTACAAGGATTGGTCTTCTATTGTACAAGACATAAGGGTTGGTATGTTAAGCAATCTCGTATCAAGAATCAGTATGTGGTAGATATGTATTTGTGGAGTAATATCGTATAGGTGTGGTTCGTATTCAAGAATTCAGCAATCAATGGTTTACAAGAAATCAGGCTTGCGGCTCAAGGTCAATAAGAATCAGGGATTAGAGTTAAGTACTTCAAAGTACTTGCAATATAGAACAAGAACTATTTGGAATAACATAATGAAGAGAGTTCAAAGGTACTTGCAATACATCACAAGAAAGAGCAGAAACACTTGCCTTATCAATCCGCTTTTACTTTACTAACACTTGTCAATTGGTTCCGACTCACCAATCAATTGCTTTCCCTTTCTATGCCTCGCTTCCTCTATTAAACATCACATGTACTTAATAATAATTTTCATCTCATTCTACACATTACAAGCTTTTATCTACCATTCGTTTCACCCAAATCCGACGTACGGATTGAAAGTTACAACAAAAATAGTCAAACAATGCACATACAGTTATATTATGCATCAATCAGATCACATATAGCACATAACACGTAATACATTCAATCCAAATAATTATTCAAAGAAGATTCAGGGTTAAAAGGATTTTCCAGGTATTTAATATGAATTTTTGAACATTTTTCTTAAATAAAACGGGTCTCCGAATCATTTTATAATTCAATAACAGAGTTCGAACACCCGAATCTAACTTTAAAATGATTTAATAATAATTATCGAGCTTTGAAAAATATTTTTAAATAATATTTGAAAGCTCGAAACTATTTTCCTGAATTTTTAAATAGAAAAGAATAATTATATCTAATTATTAAATCAATTAAAATCAATTAATAATTAATTAAATTAATTAATCAATTAATATTAAATTAATTGATTAATTAAATTATTTAAAACTAATTAAAATTAATTAATTAAAGAAATCAGATTTATTTTAAATAAATAAATAATTAAAAAGATTTTCCGAATTTCAAATAATTAAATAAACATTTTCTGAATTATAATTAATGAATTTTGAAATTAAAATGAATTTAAACAAAATTAAAAACAGAATTTTTGATTTATTTTTAAATCAAAATTGCACTAACAGATTTTTAGATTTGTAATAGGGGAAAAAAGATCAAAAGTGGTTCAAAGAATCGGGTCAAAATCGGATTGGTGGGTCGAATAAGAACACCAGCCCCCGGCCGGCCGGTTTCCAAAATTCGGCGACCGGATATTTTCCCGGAGAGTCGTGATCATCACCAGAACGTCGCGATTCTTCGTATTTTTCGACTGGGTTTGATTTAAAACCATGACAGGAGTCTAAATATGGCAACAAAGCAGCAAAATGTTCCAGGAATAAAAAAAATCCGATGAAATCACCACTAACGCCGACGAAGCTTCGAGCTTTTCCGGCGGGTCGATTCCAACCTCCAAATTCTGATTTATTTGCATGGTTGAATTCCTCATGATACGATCTACAGGATGGTACTAATCATTCATACCCAGATTCAACAAAAATGAAACCCCCAAATCGAATTAAGAACATTCAAATAATTAAAAACCCTAATTTAACATTCCGAGAATCAAACCTCAATTTCTATATGTTATTGAACTCCAAATTAGTCATATAATATATCAAAATGACCACGATAAAATTATCTACATGATACAATCATCAAATTATATCAAAAACATCAAAACAAAATTTCATAATTTAATCTTTAAATAATTCGAAATAAAACAATTAAATAAGAAAAGTACCTTGATTTATGCACTGGTATGGATGATTGATTATAAAAGAGATTTTCGAGAGCTTCGATTTAATATATTGCACGCTCTAATCGAATTTCGATAATGCCTTCGTTTGTGCGTTTGCTTTTCAAGAACACGTCGATTAATTAGGGTTTCTCTGTAAATTATATATTTTTACTGATTGATTATGATTATACGAAAAAAATGAAATAAGAAAAGGGCTATTTATATTTATGGAATATTGGTACGTGTTGGATCGTATTGGATCGATAAATTAGTTACTTAGCCGCTAAGTAACTGCAAGGACGATCCGATTTGATATCTGCATTGGATAATTATCCAAACCGGGCTTCTTATAAAACACTTTATACAAAAATAATGTAATATTATCCCGTCTTTCGAGAATACGGGTTTTGTTGATTCATCGAAATGATTATCGTATCGAAAATTATACGCCGGGACGCGTAAGGGTCAAACCGTAATCTGGATTGAAAAAGTTAAAACACGAAAAATGTTCATAATGATCAGATTAGGTTAGGAAGGAGTTTTCCGAAGAGTTTTGGGTTGTAAAAATGTAGAAACGGTTGAGGTTGGACGATTCCCAGTTTTATAAAATAATTTTGTGATTATTCTAGAAATTAATTAATAAATTCATTAATTATTTTAAAATCATATAACAATCCAAAAATTACCAGAAAAAATATCACAATTATCTATATTTTATTCTAGACATAATAAAATTAACACAGTCACATTTTATCACATATAAATATCTAAATATCAATCAACAGATAATTCACCAGAATTCACATAATAATCACATAATAATCATTTATTGATAAAAATAATTACACATCATGTCCCGGATATTACATCCTTCCCCCTTAAAAGGATTCCGTCCTCAGAATCTCCTAAGTAAACAACAGAGGGTACTTTTCTCGCATATCACTTTCTAATTCCCAGGTTGACTCTTCAATCTTTGGGCTTCTCCACAACACTCTTACCAAATTTACAACTTTATTTCTCAATATCTTTTCTCTCTAATCTAGAATCTCTATTGGATTCTCTACATAAGATAAATCTTCCTGAAGTTCTATCGACTCATACTCAATTATATGCCCGGAATTTGGATTGTACTTCTTAAGCATCGATACGTGAAAAAAATTATGAATATGCTCCATGTGCGGGGGTAACGCCAATTCGTATGCTACCTTGTCGATACGTTTCAATATTTTAAAAGGTCCAACATATCTAGGACTCATCCCTTTCTTTCCAAATCTTGACAACCCTTTCCATGGTGACACTTTTATTAACACTAGATCTCCTTCTTTGAATTCCATATCCTTTCTGGATTGGTCTGCATATTTCCTTTGACGATCTTGTGTTGTAATTAGCCTTTTATGAATAACCTCAATAACTTTTTTTGTCTGCTGCACCAATTCGGGTCCAAGTATTTTACGTTCTCCGACTTCGTCCCAATATACTGGAGATCGACATTTGCGTCCGTAAAGAGCTTCGTAGGGAGGCATTCCGATACCGGCATGATAATTGTTATTGTATGCAAATTCCACTAAGGGTAAATGTTCATCCCAATTTCCTTTAAAATTAATAGAACAAACACGTAACATGTCTTCAATTGTTTGGATTGTTCTCTCGCTTTGGCCATTAGTCTGCGGATGATAGGCCGTACTTATGTTTAACTTAGTCCCTAAACATTCTTGAAAACTTCTCCAGAATCTTGAATTGAATCGTGGGTCTCGATCAGATACAATAGACACAGGGACTCCATGACGGACTACTATTTCTTTCAAATACATATGAACCAACTTACCCAGTGAAAATCTTTCATTGATAGGCAAGAAATTAGCTAATTTGGTTAGTCTGTCCACTATAATCCAAATAGCGTTGTGGTTCGCTTTCTTCCTTGGTAATCCAACTATAAAATCCATAAAAATGTGCTCCCATTTCCATTATGGAATCTCTAGTGGTTGTAGTAATCCACTTGGTCTCTAGTGCTCCGCCTCAACTCTTTGACACGTGTAACATTTGCCAACCCATTCTGCAATTTCTCTCTTCATGTCTAGCCACCAATAATCCTTTTTAAGTCTCTGTACATCTTGGTACTTCCCGGATGAATGGAATACTTTGAGTTGTGAGCTTCCTGTAGAATATCATTCTTCAATTCTGCTACTGGTGGAATCCAAAATTTGGAAAAAAATATGAGAATACCTCCTTCTGAGTGCATAACTCTTCTTCTACTAAACGGTTGATATCTTGATCCATTATTTCATCTTGGCATTTTCTTATCTTCTCTAATAATTCTGGCTGAAACATCATACTATATATCTTTGCTTCATTAGGCCTGCAAATTCTGACTTCCAACTCTAATTTCTAAAATTCCTTATATACCTCTTCAGGTATTGTTAACACGTACAATCTCTCTTTTCTGCTTAATGCATCTACCACCATATTCACTTTTCTTGGATGATAGTTAATTGTGTAATCATAGTCTTTGATCAGCTCCAACCATCTTCTCTGTCTCATGTTAAGCTCCTTTTGGGTGAATTTGTACTTTAAACTTTTATGGTCCGTATAGATTTCGCAATTTCTCCATATAAATAATGTTTCTAAATCTTCAAGGCGAATACTATTGCTGCTAGTTCCAAGTCATGAGTAGGATACTTCTGCTCATGAGGTTTCAGTTGTCTAGATGCATATGTAATAACTTTATCATGCTGCATCAAAACACAACCTAATCCCTTATGAGAAGCATTACTATAGATTACGAAATTTCCTTGATTATCTGGAAGTGATAAAATAGGTGCCATGATTAATCTCTTCTTTAATTCCTGGAAACTTTCTTCACACTTCTCGTTCCAAATAAACTTTTCACTTTTTTCTGGTAAGCTTTGTTAAATGTGTAACAATATTCGAGAAATCTTGAACAAATCTTTGATAATACCCCGCTAACCCCAAGAAACTTCTCACTTCTATTGGTGTTTTTTGCCTTTCCCAATTCATAACATCTTCAATCTTTGCTGGGTCCACTTTGATCTCTTCATTACTTACTACATGTCCTAAGAATTGAACTTCTTGTAACGTAAACTCACACTTTGAAAACTTTGCATACAACTTCTTCTTTCTTAAAATTTCCAAAGATATCCTTATATGCTCCGCAGGATCTTCTGTTGATTTTGAGTAGATCAAATAATCATCGATAAACACAATTGCAAACTTGTCCAAATATTTCTTAAAAATTCTGTTCATCAAGCCCATAAATGATGTTGGGGCATTGGTCAATCCAAATGACATTACTAAGAATTTATAATGACCATATCTTGTTCTGAAAGCTGTCTTTGGTATATCTTCAGGTTTGATCTTCAATTGGTGATATCCGAATCTCAAGTCAATCTTAGAGAAATACTTGGCTCCTTTCAGCTGATCGAACAAATCATCGATTCGCGGTAGCGGATATTTATTCTTGGTTGTAAGCTTATTGAGTTCTCGATAGTCGATGCATAACCTTATACTGTTGCCTTACTTTCTAACAAATAGTACCGATGCACCCCATGTGGATACACTAGGTCAAATTACTCCTTTTTCTAACAATTCTTGTAATTGCTTTGCTAGTTCCTTCATTTCCACTGACGTCATTCTGTACGGGGCCTTAGATACTGGTTCCATTTCAGGTGCTAAGTCGATCGCAAATTCGGTTTCTCTATCTGGGGGAAGTCTTGGTAATTCATCTGGAAACACGTTTGGAAATTTACCACGGGAATGTCTTCCAGTTTTGCCGGCTCCAGACTTCTATCC
Organism: Apium graveolens; assembly: GCF_009905375.1. NCBI lineage: Eukaryota > Viridiplantae > Streptophyta > Magnoliopsida > Apiales > Apiaceae > Apium > Apium graveolens. The sequence goes on from NC_133652.1 coordinate 225,450,682, forward strand.
ATCACATAGGCAATGAAATGCTCGCATCCTTGTTACAGTAACTTCTTAGCTTGAATCATCGTCAAGAACTTCTTTGCTTGCTTCTGGCCTTTAAATGTCACCACTTTCTCGTCTAGCGTCTTCAGAATTACCTTCTTGCTACGATAGTCTATCTAAGCATCATGCTTAGATAGCCAGTCCATTCCTAAAATAATGTTGAACTCTCCTAACTTAAATGGTATCAAGTCAACATCAAAGTTATTGCCAGAAATCTCAATCTCACAGCTCTTACACACTTGGTTAACAGGTACACGTTCCTGATTTGCTAATTTTAACGTCATAATTTCACTTAGCAATTCAATTGGGCAATTCAACTTATCAACAAAATCTTGAGAAATAAATGATCGAGTTACTCCCGAATCTATTAGCACTTTAGTACATAAAAAATTCATATTAAGCGTACATGCCACAACATCAGTGTCCATGATAGCATCCTTCACAGACATGTCATAAACTCTAGTTCTGGGAGGTTCATTCACTGTTGGAGGGGCTCCCATGATTCGCAGTGTATTATTGTCTGGAATTGATGTCTTGCAATCCCTTGCTATGTGCCCTGGATTTCCGCACTTGAAACATATATACCCAATTGCTAGAACTTTGTCTGCCTAATTCCTGGTAGGCTAATCCTTGTTGGTTGACTCTCTGGCTAGCTTATTACGGTACTCCCTTGAATAGTTCCCCCTCTGGTTGTATCTATAGTAGACCACATTCAATTTATTACAAACTCCACCATGTTGCTTCCTGCAGACTTGACAATCTGGTATAGTTGGCCTCTGCTGGGTTGGCTGGCTCTCAGTGGCCGCACGATTACCTTGTCCTCCGTTCCCTGGATTCTGCCTGTTAAAATTTCTTCCTGCTTGGAACTTGCCTTTCCTCTGATTGAAATTTGGAAACTTCCCTTCTTGAGACTGTCCTTCACTTCCTTCAAACTTCCTCTTCTTACCTTCATTCTCTTTCTGGGACATTTCACTTTCTGTCTCCGCAATCATAGCTTTATGCACAACTCCCGCATACATATCCAATTCAAATATGGCCACTTTCCCTCGTATCCATGGCTTGAGTCCTTGCTGAAACCTCTTAGCCTTCTTCCTATCGGTGTCCACATAAGATGGCACAAACCTAGACAATTCCTCAAACTTGCTTTCATAATCTGCCACTGACATATTCCCCTGCTTTAATTCCAGAAATTTCAATTTTATTTGGTCCTGAACAAACTAAGGAAAATACTTTTCTAAAAACAACTCCTTGAATCTATCCCACGCAACATCATCAGTACCTTCCAACACTCTAATAGTTTCCCACTAGTAGGTGGCTTCATTCTTCAGATAATAACTTACAAACTCAGTCTTCTGTTCCTCCCTCACCTTGACTAAGGAAAATGCCTTTTCAATCTCCTTCAACCAGACCCTTGCCTCAATCGGATCTACAGAACCTTTAAACTCTGGTGGATTCACCGCCTGAAAGGTCTTAAAGGTTACCTGAGGGTTAGTCTGCCTTTGCTATTGTTGAGTCAAGTGGACTGTCTGTTGGGCCAAGATCTGAAGAATATGGGCTACAGTTGGGTCTATGGGATCTGGATTCACATTTTGTTTATTGCTGCCTTGGGTATTGTTGTTGTTGTTGTTGTTGTTGTTGTTGTTGTTGTTATTGGTTTCTTCATTTTGGTTGGTAGCACGGGTGTTTCTTCTAGGAGGCATTTTCTGTAAAGAATAAAACAACTTATTTAGCCTTTAAATCAAATCCTTTTTATGAAAAGAGTTTGTACAACTGAAACATCTCTTTTTGAAAACATTTTCAATCACTACACTAAATAAATTGCATGCTTCTTTACAGAATGTAAACAGTTAAGGGAAAAAGGGTACATGTTATCAGAAAAGTTTATATCTGGTGCAGTATGATAAAACATGTATAGTAAAGTAGATGACCATACTAGACAGGAAATGTACTGGTATATATATCAGAGTTTAGTGGTACAACCACAAAACGTTTTAATTGACGGCAAAGGTACAACAGGCCTATTCATCAGTCAATAAGTCTTATTTACTTATATTCCCACCAAAAGTTTGGTTTTACATATTCCACATTATTATACACAGATCAGCTGTCCCATCATCTCCGTTGTCTAGTTTCAAGTACTCTCCGGGTCACCTGAATCTTATTCCGAAGTTCCTTCACATTTCCATCGACATCTATAGTCCTGATAATGTGTTGAAATTCCCGGATCTGTACCAACAGGGCTTCTTGTTTCAAAAGAATAGCCTCATACTAGAGATTACTAAAGAAATTCATTATCATGGAATACTAAATGAAATTTTAAAATCAAGGAAATTGAATGAGAAGGAATAGTGATGAAGATATAGGTATGATTGAGAGCAGCCATACAAGTACATAAGATGGCCAGTCTTAGTACCGTATAGCTCACAACACATAGTTCGGTGGCATCCCACCAGACCCTTTTATCACACAGACAAATAGTCATCACATATGCATTGTTTGCCCCAATCGACCAATAGACTCACCAAGAAAAGAAATAATGTTTAGATAGAAAAATTCATAAGTAAGGAAGAAGATAATCTGATTTATAATGGGATCACCAAAATCTTAAGACACACCCACAACTGAATGTCCAATAGAGTCAGAATCAACAGGTGGAGGTCCTCGAATAGGTAATCTCACACTTAGAGGTAAAATAGTTCACATTGGTGCATCCGTCGCAACAAGTATTATAGCTGACACCGGCGGAAAAGCAAAATGTGGATCAGGTGACGGTCCTCCGATGGAAGGCTCCGAGTAATCAGATGATATCGAAATAAAGGAATTATGCCATCACTGTTATCCAAAAATCACGTTTCTAAATAAGAATCTCGTATCTCGGCACCGATCATACTAAAACCTACTATTTAGTCGCATTCAACTTTTTGGAGTTCTATTTCTTTATTTCTTAATACTAATCTTAACCCTCTACCCCTTATCGATAATCTAGGCTTGTGTCAGTGACTTTAAACCGTAGCTCTGATACCAAACTGTTACGCCCTCCAAATCCGGGTCAGAAGTTTGAGGACCACAACATACACACACACATACACCATATTTAAACCTACTTATGAATATAATAATATATATATATATAATGACCCTACTTACCATAATCCATGGATCGACGCAGTTCAAAGTATGTCCACAAGCCACAATCTTATTTATTACACAAAAGTACCACAACCTAGTTTATTTATCTTACAACTGAAGTTTAAACTTTATTACAAACTATCAACACAACCAAGCCAAACATCATCTACTAATCTATTCCATTTTAACCTGGATACCTTACTCGCACACTTGTCTAGGGATCCTCGCTACCACCAGTTTCCTTTTTCACTGGAAAAGAATAAAAACAGTTTTGCAAGAGTGAGCTAACTAGCTCAGCAAGTCATAAAGACAATAACTGAGATTAAAAATGATCAATTGAAATGATATAAGGAATCAAGTTTACTGATAAGCAATGATTAGTATTGGATATTCATTTTCATTAAAAAAAACCAAGGTTAGGCTGCTGATCAGTCATGCACTAACCCCGAGCAAGGATCCCAGTTTTGCTCTATATACTCGATCCAAGGCACGGATTGGCCTATTATGACCACGAATCTAGTCCGACCACAAATCTGGTCTATTTTTAAAAACAATCCAATTCTAGAATCACAATATGATAAGCAATGTAACTCAATAGTTGAATCATAAACAACATTTACTTTAAAACATAAAATGATCTGTAATTCCATAAAATAACCAGGAAATCATGAAGGTTGGGTTTCAATCAAGGAAAAAAATAGAAAATAGAAGACCTAAGGGTTCAAGAGTTACAAGAGTTGGTCTTCTGTTACACAAGATATAAGGGTTAGTATGATAAGCAATTTCGTATCAGGAATCAGTATGTGGTAGGTATGTATTTGTGGAGTAGTATCATACAGGTGAGGTGTGTATATATGAATTCAACAATCAGCAGTTAATGAAGAAATAGGCTTATGGCTCGAGATCAATAAAAATCAGGGTTTGGGGTATGTACTTCAAAGTATTTGCAATATAGAATAAGAACGGTTTGGAATAGTTGTAACATAACGAAGAGAGTTCATAATACTTGTAATATCATTAAGAAGAATATGAACACTTGCCTTTTCAATCCGCTTTTACTTTCCTAACACTTTTCAGTTGGTTCCCACTCGTCAATCACTTGCTTTCCCTTTCTACGTCTCTCTTCCTCTGTTTAAACATCACATGCACTTATCAATACTACTTCTCGTCATATTCTATTTATTGCAAGCTTCTAACTACCCTTCGTTTCACCCAAATCCGATGTACAGATTGAAAGTTTTGAATAAAACAGCCAAACAATGCACGTATAATCATATTACGCATCAATCAGATCACATACAACACGAAGCACGTAAGATCTTTAATTAAAATAATTATTCAAAAAAGATTCGGGGTTAAAATGATTTGCCATGTATTTATTATGAACTTTCGAACATTTTTCGGAATTTAAACGGGACTCCGAATCATTTTATAATTAAATAATAGGGTTCGAACACCGAGTCTGACTTTAAAATAATTTTATAATAATTATTGTGCCTTGAAAATAATTTAAAATAATACTTCAAAGCTCGAATCTATTTTTTGGAATTTTTAAATCAAAGATAAATATTTAAATCTAAATAAATAATCAATTAAAATTAATTAATAACTAATTAAATTAATTAATCAATTAATATTTAAATTAATTGACTAATTAAATAATTAATTATCAACTAAAATTAATTAATTAAATAAATAAGATTTATTTTTATATTAAAAATAATTTTCAGAAATTAAATAATGAATTTTTAGGATTTTTAAATAATATTAGTTTTGCAAGCCAGAGGAAACTTCGGGGCGAAACAGCACTTTGGCACCCCAGTCGTCTTCCTCGACGAGTCTGGCCGGCCGGAGTTCCGCCGTGCCGCCGCCGACCGTCGCCGGTCGATGTTTTCTTGCTCAGAACAACATCGAACATAGCAGAATTGTAGTACCAATTCCCAGGAACCCATTTATGCACTCCAATCGATCAATCAACCTGTGGTTTGGCCGGAAAACCTCGTCGAAGTTTTCCAACACCGCCACGAGTTGATTTTCCGGCGACATCGATACAGAAAGCTAGCACAGCAATCGAATACATTAATCGACTCAAAACTTCACGATCTACACATCTGCAACCTTCAAATCTACCCAGCATCAACAAATCAAAAGTTCACAATTTTGATTAAAAACTAATTAAAATCAATTAATAAAATAAATCAGATTTATTTTCAAATAAATAAATAATTAAAAGTTTTTCTGAATATAAAATAATTAAATAAACATTTTCTGAATTATAAATAATGAATTTTGAAATTAAAATGAATTTTAAAAAAAAATTAAAAACAAAATTTTTGATTTATTTTTAAATCAAAATTGTACTAACAGATTTTTAGATTTGTAATGTTAGTCCCTTAACAATATAGCAAGAATTACAGAAGGGGAGTTGAATGGAATTCTTGAACCTTTTTCTCGAAATAAAAATGTCCAACTCGAATATAGATATAAGTGTTTTGATTAGCACAATGCGGAATAGAAACTTAATTGAATCAAAACATAAGTAATTAAAAACAAGAGTCTTTAAAAACTTTCTCTTGGATTTAAACAATTCCACCAGAGATATATATTATATATCGAGAGGACTCTGTGTGCAAGAATGCTCACAGCTGCTTACAAATCGAACTGCTGAGAATAAAGGGAAATGCTAAGGATTTTGCTTACAAAGATTTCTCCTTTTTTTGTATCTCAGTTCTCTTCTTTTTATTTGCTACATTCTTGGTTTATATATTACCAAGATTACAAAGTCAAAAAGACTAAATAAATATAAAAACTATCAGTCTTAAGCTTTGCTACTTTTCATCCTCAATTACCCAGGTAATGGGCTTCCACAGTAGATTTGTATACATCTCGATGGCTGTGCTCAGTATTCACTGTTCAACTGTTGTTTGAATTCTTTATATGATCATCTGTTGGACTTTATGAATATCCGTTGGATATATGATCATCCGTCGACTTTCTGAACATCCGTTGATGGCTTCATTGATCATCCGTCGACTGCTATATTAGGCATCAGTTGATAGTCATTTGATCATCCGTCGATGGCTTTGTTAATCATCCGTCGGTAGCTATTTTGGCACTTGACTTCATTTCACTTATGCAGAATTACAAGACATCATTTATATACAATTAATCAACCTATTCTGCATATCTAGTTAAAGTCAACATGACTTATAGGCTACTACAGAATCTATACAAAGATGTATACAGAACTGTGCTACAGACTTGTTATTACATAAGCTACTCACTCGATGGATAATAAGTTAACATCCGTCGGGACTATAATGAGTTATCCGTCGGGACTATAATTCTTATCCGTCGAGTGCTACATTATTTCACTAAGTAAAATCTACTTAGATGTTTTGTTTATGAAATCATCAAGTACACAACTTATGCACAACAATCTCCCCCAATTTATGTCTACTGGAATTGTAGCCATAAATTAAGAGATACTTTATGATAACAAAACATCCTAAACATACAGCTTTAAAGATAAGCAGATAATACTGAAAAGTGCTTCAATTAATCAAAATGTACAAAGTTTGGCTCATAGTCATTTCAAGATGCTCCTCTAGTCTGAGCAGATTTTTCTAGTTTCTTGAAGGTCTGGATCTTCTTCCAAGCTTCCTGTTATTTTCATTAATCTGATTTTGGAGCTGCCTATGGAATTCCAGTTCATCAGATTCTGAGAGATCTAGCTTTTCTTGCATTTCCAAGAGAGTCTCATAGCTAGAGATACTCAATTGGTCTTCTTACCTGAAGAATCTTCTCACACCTTTGTCATCTATGAACTCCATCAGCCAGTAGGGCCTTAGATGCACTCTTCTCCCTGTGTATGGGATGATTAGAGTCTTTGGAAGTGCATCTTTAGCTCTAATACTCCTTAGTTCTTCAATCTTCTTCAATACTAGTCTTCTTACAGTTACATTAAACCCAAAGTTCTTCTTGAAAGATGAATAAACTTTAATCAGTACAGCTTGGCTTTCTTGAAGAATCCTGTGAAGTGGCCATACAATCTCCTTTCCTTCTTTGTACTTGAACACTAACCTTTCAGGTAGGTTTCTATATGCATCAATTCCCCTCACTTCATCTAGTTCATTTAGATAGAGGTTTAGATCAGAAAATTCCCTGATGTCACACAAGTACAAGTAGTCTCCCCTGTTAACTTTGGGTTGAACTTTAACTACTGATTTGGATTTGAGAGGTGACAGCTTCACTTTCTTGACTGCCCTTGACTTTGTCCTTTTTGTCTTGCTAAGGATTGGTAAATTGAAGTCAGGAATTGGTATTTTATCCCACTCTATTGGCTCATCCTTGGGCACAATAGGTTCACCATGAATATTCCTGTAGGCATCCACCACCCTTATATCTTCAAATGCCACAGAGGGCTTTGATGCTTGAGTTGTAGCTGGTGTGGGTACCTTAGGAAATTGATCTTCCAATCCTTTGTCAACAATATCCAGTTTCCTTTTTGTTCTTCTAGCCAATTCTTTCTTTCTTGGAGATTTCTTCTGTTCTTCAATTTTCTTCTTTGATTCAGCAGCTTCAAATGGTTGAGAGGGAATTTGTTGAGATGAATTCACAACCTGTAGCTTGGCCAAGATAGCAATATGCTCTTTCTTTTGTTTAGTCTTCTCTGCATCTAGAGCAGCTTACTTCTTTTCCTGCTTTAATCTGGCTTTTTCTTCTCTCTTTGCTTGAGCAAATTATTGATGTCCAGCTATCACACAAATTTCCTTTCCATTTCTGAATATCTTAGCAATTCTCCTTTTTGAAGCTGAATCAGCTGGATCTTTATAGAAGATAATTGATCTTGACAGAAGCTTCTTCTCATCAGGCTTGGTTGTCTCATACACAGTGTCCAAGGGGTTCTTCAAAGATGATTTTGGATAGTTTGCCCTTGGTTTAAGAATTATTTCAGTCTTTGTAGACTTGATACAGGAAGATTGTCCTCTTTCCAGATAATTCATGCTCATCTCATTCACACTGATTTGCTTGAGTTGAGAGTGATGGATGGCTGACTTAACTGGCTCCTTGACAAGTTCAAACTTTTTCTGTATCTCCTCATCAATCTTATCCCAGTTGATCAAACTCAACTTTCCTTTCTCAGCAACTTTCAAATTTGCTGCTGCTGCTGCTTTAATTAGATCTATACCATCTACAACTGGTGGCTTGGAGACAGTAATTGAGGGTACAATTACTTTGCTGATTTGAACTTGAAGTTTCTCCCCCTCACTTGGTTCTCTTTCCCCCTTTTTGTTATCATCAAGTTGAGGAGTTAGGCCTTGTGCTTTGGCCAGTTGCATGAGAAGATTTGTCTGAATCTGTTGATTTTGAAGAAGGGTAGCCACTGAATTCTCAATAACTTGAACTCTATCTTCCAGCTTGGCCAGCTTCTTTTCAGAATCTGATTCTCTCCTCAGTCTCAGTAATAGATCATGCATGGTACCATATGGCATGACTGAATCCAGCTTCTCAAAATTATAGGTCTTCAAGTCAGCTATATCCCTTTTGAGTTCATCCACACTCAGATTCTGTCTTAATTGCTGGATCTTCATGAGATGTAGAGAGTCTAGGTGAGCTTGAAGAATAGCCTTGGTACCAACATCTGAAGTTTCCTGAAGGGACTTTTGAATAGTCATAACCTACTTAACCAAAGATACACCAAACTGTCCTGGTGTAGATTCCTTTGTCCATGCCCATTCAGGTAAATTTGGAACAGAACTTGGGCCTTCATCTCCCCCTAAGTTCATGCTTCCATCCAAAGAAACAGAGTCATCATCATTAGAATTTACTTCAAATTCTTCAGATGGCTCACCAGCTTGAGAAGGCATCCTATTGACAGCAGCTTTATCTCTTTGAAGAGATTCTGAAGTGTGTACTAAGTTCAAAGTCTGTTCTGCCTCCACATTTCCCTGAGCAGCCAACAGTTGATAGGCTGACACAGGGTGAGTAAAAGTGTCAGCATCCAAGGAAATGTTATCAATTACAGCTTTGTAATGTTGCTGAAATTATCTTTCATTTTCAGCATCATTCACAATCATTGACTCACTAGCAATGGCTGGATCCACCCTTATAGCTTCTGTACCTACTTTTCTCTCAAAATCTCTCTTTTGTTGCATCAGGGTCTCACCCTGGCTCCCTACCCTCACACCCTCACCTTCACCTTCTAAGGTGGGACTCCTCTCACTCACTTTTGCCAATCCTGAATAAATGGATTGCTGATTTTCACTCTTTTCCTCTCCTTTTGCCTGGGAGCAACCCAACCTCTCACTCAATGTGCTCTCCTCTCTTAGTCCTAAGAGTGACTGTACAACCACTAAATTTTCTGCACTTGAAATAATTGAGGTTTGAAGTTGTGCAGAGATACTCGACGGATAAGTGACATCCGTCGAGTGAGGGGTAATGCTATCCGACGGATAACTGCTGTTAGGCTTATCCGTCGGGATACAATCACTACTCGACGGATGAGCAATATCCATCGAGAGAGTGGAAATGAATGAGGTGGGAAGAGAAACTATTGTTGACTCTGTGTTGATAGTAGATATTTGGGGCACAGATGTCACAATAGAATCTGAAAGAATTGGCAAGTGAGCCAACAAATCTTCTAAAAGATGATGCTCACTTGCACTAGATTTTGGCTTCCCCAACAGAGTTAAAGAAGGGGAATCAGGAATTGAAGTGTTTATCATATCCACTTCCAGAGAGTTTATTGTGAGTATGGTGTTTCAGATGCTTCTATTATTAGAGATTTTGGCTGTGACTCCACATTTATTGGAGCCATATCAAACTGAATTTGAGAGAGTGCAGGGACTGTGTCTTTAGCACCAGTTTGCACTGTGTGTGTGCCCTTTGCATCCCTAAAGGTCTTAGATTTCTTCTTTCTTGTGTAAGTTCGGGGTGAGCTTGTGTCCCTAACCCTTTTGGCCTGTGCTCTTGGCTGAGAGCTTTGTTCAATAACTGCATCCTTTTGGGAGGATGTAGCTAGAAGTGAGCTTTTATCCTTTTTAAGCATTGCAGTTTGTTGGGAAACTGCAGTGTGGCTGGGCTGGGATTCACTCAACTCTCCATCCTTATTCTTGGGGTTTCTTTGATGTTCACCCCTTCCCTCACCTGACTTTCCCTCCTTCACACTCCCCTCTTTTGCTTTTGTGGATTTTACAACTGGTATATTTTAAGAGATACCAGAGGGGGTTTTCTTTGATTTAGATTTGGAAATTGTAGAGGGTTTGGAGGCTTTGGTAGGCAACTGTTTGGTCATTGGCACAGTTGCCATAGCTACTCCTGAAGTCAAAGAAATAATGGAGGTTGGAATAGTTATAGGGATGGATGAACTTACCTCACTTACCTGAGGTGCCTGCATTACAGGAAAGTAGAACATTGGCACATCCCTGTGATGGTTGGCCCTGTTCAGATCTGCAATGATCCTCCTCTCTTGAACCCAACAATCCAGTTTGTTGTTAGGGTTCTCAAGAACTATTTCTTCACAGAGGTGGTTAGCCAATAACATAAAAAATATGGCATAATAAACATTCTTCCCTCTTTTATTTAGCTCTCCTAATTTGTATCCTAACTCGAACATGATAAGGTCACTGAAATTGTAAAATTTATCTGTAACTAGAATGTATAGCATGTTAAGCATGGAAATATTCACTGAATCAAAATTACTGATTTTTCCAGAGAAGACCTTAGTAACTACATCACACATGAAACTCCATTCCTTCCTAAGACCCATTCTCCTAATATCACTCATTTTAGAAGTGGAAAGTGCATAGTGAATGGAATTAAGTATATTGATAATATCAGTGTCAGTGTGTGGTGAAGTCACATTGTTATCAGGGATTTTGAAACATGCTTTTACCACATCACTATTGATACAGAATTCTTTACCTTTGATAATTAAAGTGATGGTCTTGTCAGTAGAGTTGTATATAGCAGTGGTCCACATCTCTTCAACAACTTCACAGAAGATTGTGGGTGATTCCAGCATGGCGTAATTGAGCTTGCAGTTCTTCACGAAGTCCATCATCTTGTGGTAGTCCTCTGATTGCTGAATACCCTTATTGACCAATGCAGTAAAATTGTTCTTCTCATAAATGAACCCAGTTTGAGACATAATCTTTACTACAGGTGCCATTGTTAGAGAATGAAAGCTTGAAGAGAAGGAGAGTAATTGATTGAGAGAGAATGGAATTAGAGCAGTTGAATTTGAGAATGATAAAAGAAAACAATTTCAATGAAATAAGCTTTTATACTATCTAAAAAATAACTGATAAAAATAATAAAGTAAATTAACCAATAGAAATCGCCTAAAATAGCCGTTTAAAATTGAACTGTAAAAATTCCACCAATTATCCGTCATGTAATGCTTACAAACTGTAAGTATACTCGATGGATAATGTTCAGGGAATTAACGGCTGAGATTTAGACAATTCGACGGATGAGGATAAACTGATATCCGTCGAGACATAAAGTATTCCAGAAAAATAATTGACTTTTATTAGCAAGTAGTATATCGACGGATGACTAAACTCGATGGATAAGGGTCATCCGTCGAGATGAAAATTTTGACTTAGCCAAAATTTCATCCAAGATTTAAAGATCAATTAAATTTCTGGCTGCATTCCAACTTGCAAAATAACTCAGATAAATTTAAGAGTAATTAAGCATACCTAACTCACTTACCAACCTTGAAAAGGTGGATTCATCCAGTGGCTTGGTAAAGATATCTGCAAGTTGCTTCTTACTTGGAACAAAATGTAACTCCACAGTACCATTCATTACATGTTCCCTTATGAAATGGTATTTGATGTCTATGTGCTTTGTCCTTGATTGTTGCACTGGATTTTCAGTGATGGCAATTGCACTTGTGTTATCACAGAAAATAGGAATCCTTTCAACTTGCAAACCATAGTCTAGTAATTGATTTTTCATCCATAAAATCTGTGCACAGCAACTGCCAGCAGCAATATATTCAGCTTCAGCTATAGAAGTAGAAACTGAATTTTGCTTTTTACTAAACCAGGACACAAGCTTGTTTCCTAGAAATTGACAGGATCCTGTTGTGCTCTTTCTATCAATTCTACAACCTGCATAATCTGCATCTGAATAACCAGTTAGATCAAATCCAGAATCTCTAGGGTACCAAATGCCAAGTTTTGGTGTTCCCTTGAGATATCTGAAAATTCTTTTAATGGCTATCAAGCGAGATTCTCTAGGATCAGCCTGAAATCTAGCACATAAACATGTAGCAAACATTACATCTGGCCTACTAGCTGTTAAGTACAGAAGTGAGCCAACCATGCCTCTATAACTTGAAATATCCACAGACTTTTCAGTAGTGTTTAGTTCAAGCTTAGTTGCAGTGGCCATGGGAGTTTTTGCAGATGTGCAATCCATTAGATCAAACTTCTTTAAAAGATCAAAAATATATTTAGTTTGACTAAAGAATATTCCATCACTAACTTGCTTAACTTGCAAACCAAGAAAGTAAGTTAGTTCTCCCATCATACTCATTTCATACTTACTTTGCATCAATTTGGCAAACTTTTTGCAAAGTTTCTCATCTGTAGAACCAAAAATAATATCATCTACATAAATTTGAACAAGTATACTAGAGCCATTAACATTTCTGAAAAATAAAGTTTTATCTACAGTACCTCTTGTGAAATGATTTTCCAAAAGGAACTTTGATAAAGTGTCATACCAGGCTCTAGGTGCTTGCTTCAGTCCATAAAGTGCTTTCAAAAGATAATAGACATATTCTGGAAAATTTGGATCTTCAAAACCAGGAGGTTGACTAACAAACACTTCTTCCTCCAAATCTCCATTTAGAAAGGCACTTTTGACAACCATTTGATAGACTTTGAAATTGGCATGGGCTGCATAGGCTAAGAAGATTCTAATGGCTTCAAGTCTTGCAACAGGAGCAAAAGTTTCATCAAAATCTATTCCTTCTTGCTGACAATAACCTTTAGCAACCAATCTAGTTTTTTTTTACTAATTACTATGCCATTTTCATCCATCTTGTTTCTGAATACCCACTTGGTGTCTATTGGATTCTTTCCTTTAGGCTTGGGTACCAGCTTCCATACATTATTCCTTTCAAATTGGTTTAGCTCCTGCTGCATAGCTAAGATCCAATCAGGATCCAACAAAGCTTCTTCTACCTTCTTTGGTTCTTCCTTTGATAGAAAGCTGCTGTATAGACATTCTTCCTGAGTTGCTCTTCTTGTTTGAACTCTAGAAGAAACATCACCAATGATAAGCTCAAAGGGGTGATCTTTTGTCCATTTCCTTTGCTGAGGTAGACTAGCTCTAGATGAAAAGACCTCATGATTGTCTTGATGTCTGATTGAGTTTTGATTGCTAGAAACTCACCTGAGTTTGTGGATCTTTGATTTGAGAAAGGAGAATTTCCATTAGGTGATCTGTCTTGACCTGCTGCTCCTTTTGATAACCCGACGGATGGTGAATTTTGAGTACCGACGGATGAGGCAGGTTGTCTTCCGACGGATAACACAGATTGCCTTCCGACGGATGAAACATTATGCAACTCGACATATTGAGTTTTGTGCTTCATTGGTGGTAATTTTGTCTACATTATCCTTAGACAATGTTTCTTTATCACTCTCATCATTACTGTCATCACTAACCATCTCCACATTGTCGAATTTGAGGCTCTCATGGTAATCTCCATCTTTCAGTCCATCAATCTTTTTATCATCAAACACAACATGTATAGATTCCACAACAATGTTGGTTCTTAGATTGTAGACTCTATATGCTTTACCAACAGCATATCCAACAAAAATTCCTTCATCTGCTTTAGCATCAAACTTCCCATTTTGATCAGTTTGATTTCTCAGAATATAGCATTTACAGCCAAAGACATGAAGAAAATTTAGAATTGGCTTCTGGTTCTTGAACAATTGATAGAGAGTCATGCATCTTGCTTGATTAATCAGAGAAATGTTATGAGTGTAGCATGCAGTATTTATAGCTTCAGCCCAGAAATATCTCCATTCTGTTGTGGAGTCCTTGCTGCTGAAAACTCATGCAGTATCCCATTTTCTTCACAAAATGCTCTCATGACAGAATTCTTAAACTCAGTTCCATTGTCACTCCTAATTCTTCTAACTTTGAAATCAGGATGATTGTTGACTTGCCTTATGTGATTGATGATGATTTCACTAGCCTCATCTTTAGACTTCAGAAAATATGTCCAAGAGAACTTTGAGAAATCATCTACAATTACTAGGCAAAATCTTTTCCTAGAGATGGACAATACATTGACTGGTCCAAACAAATCCATGTGAAGCAGTTATAAAGGCTCTTCAATTGCTGAATCAAGTTTCTTCCTGAATGATGCTTTGATCTGCTTCCCTTTTTGGCAGGCATCACACAGTCCATCCTTTGAAAACTCCACTAGAGGAATAACTCTTACCAATTCTTTCTTTACCATCTCATTCATGGTCTTGAAGTTTAAATGAGATAGCTTCTTGTGCCATAGCCAACTTTCATCCTGACTTGCTTTATTGAGAAGACAAGTTACAGATTCTGCTTTAGTTGAGTTGAAATCAGCTAGGTACACATTTCCTCTTCTCACACCAGTGAGAACCACTTTGTTGCTTTGATTATTAGTCACACCACAGGCTTCTTTGTTGAAGGATACTGAATTGCCTTTGTCACAAAGCCGGCTGATACTCAACAGATTGTGTTTGAGACCATCCACTAAGGCAACCTCCTCAATGATGACATTTTCTTTTGAAATCAAGCCATATCCCACAGTATAACCCTTGATGTCATCTCCAAAAGTAATACTTGGGCCATCTCTCTCCTTAAACTCCGTGAGCAGGGTAGAATCACCAGTCATGTGTCTTGAACAACCACTGTCCAAGTACCAAAGATTCCTTATCTTTCCCTACACACATTAAAATCAAATCAAGTTGATTTTGGTACCCAAATTTCCTTGGGTCCTGCCTTGTTAGCTCTCTTCTTCTGTTTCTTAGGTCTTAACTCATTTGACTTAGGAATTTCAGATTCTTCCTTAGTCATTTGGGTTGGGCCTTTGAAACCATTTAATGCAACAGAATTGTCATGCATATTATGGCTACCAGGAAATGGCATGCTTGGTGTAAACATGTTATTCCAGTTGGGCATACTAAATGGCATTTGAGGCATACTGTATGCAGCATAATATGGATTAGGTGCAAATGGCATATTAGCAAACTGTGCATTCATGTTCTATGTAGGCATAACATTAACAGGCATGGGAGGCATTGCATTCTTGTTAGGAAATTGACACTGAACAGACATGGGAGTAGGCATGGCAGATTTGCAATTAACAGACAAATGATTTACAGTACCACACTTGACACAGATTTTTCTAGGAGCATATTTATCAGGTGTGTAGTTATTGTGTTTGTTAATCCCTACTTTACCATTTCTGTTGTTTTTCCTTTTAGTCTCTGTCTTTATCTCAATTTTCTCAAGTCTGTCACTTAGCTGTTTGACAGTCATATGACCAACATTAGCCCTTTTTCCTTTCTTAACTTGACTTGACTCTCCTGAAACAAAGTTCTTGGAAAGAGACCCATACTTCTCATTTGGCTTGACTAGTTTGGCTTTGCTAATGGGCTTGCTCACAGCCGACGGATGAGGATTTTCATCTTTCGACGGATAACACTTTTTGTTATCCGACGGATAGTCCTCATCATCCATCGAGTCTACATCTGTCAGCAAACCATCTACCAAATTAGGTTCTAGTTTCTCTTTGCATTTTTTCCATGCTTCATCACAAAAAGACTCAATTCCTTGAACTTTGGTGATTTGAGCATGGACATCCCTGGATGTTTTCCATGCTTTAATCACTTCTTGTTCACGCTCGAGCTGCTTCTTTAAAATCTCTTCCTTTTTCACGGACTCAGTTAATTCCTCCTTGGTAATCTTACACTCAATCCTTAGTTTCTCAAAATCAACAAACTGAGACTCAAGCAAATTATTCCTCTCACTTAAAAACAAGTTGTTTTCTTTGATTTTAGCATTTTCTTTAGTAAGAGACTTAAGTGTAACACGCAAATGATATAATTCTGTAGACATGTCATTTATGGCATCATTACACTCAGCTTTAGATAAATGTGCAAGGTTTGTAGTAATTACCTGATTGCTTGAGGAACTTGTCTCTGTTTCATTAGACTTGGCCATTAGGGCTAGATTGACATAGCTGACATCTTCATCTTCATCCAAACTATCTGCTACCCAGTCATTCTCTTGTGTAATAAAAGCCCTTTCCTTTTGTTTGAGTAGATCAGAGTATTTTTGCCTATAATCCACATAATCAAACCTTTTCTTACCGGAATCTGACTTTCTACACTTATTTGCAAAATGCCCTGCCAAGCCACATTTGAAACATTTGAATTTTGACTTATCCACCATGTTTCTATTTGGCTTGGCTGCTCCAAAGTTCTTCTTAAACTTGAGCTTGGCAAATCTCCTGGAAAGAAATGCTTGGTGCTCATCAATGTCTTCCATGTCATCTTGACTCAATGAATCTTCACTTTCTACTGCAATCCCCTTGCCCTTGCTTTCACAGACCTTAGAAGTTGACTCAACAGCTTCCATCTTCACTTCCTTCTCCTTTTCCAAATCAGCAACTAGTGCAATGGATCCTCCTTTCTTCTTTCCTCTCTCCATCCTTTCATCCTGCTCTATCTGAAGCTCATAGGTCTTCAGGATGCCATACAGTCTCTCCAAAGTAAACTCTTTATAATCTTGTAAGTTTCTTAATGAGACTGTCATTGGTTTCCATTCCTTTGGAAGAGATCTAAGGAATTTCAGATTAGAGTCTTTAGTCTGATAGACTCTTCCATGCAACTTAAGAGCATTTAGTAGTTTTTGGAATCTACTAAAAATGTCAGTGAGTGACTCACTTTCCTCATTGTGAAAATGCTCATATTGCTGAATCAAGAGTTGCATTTTATTTTCTCTAACTTGCTCGGTGCCATCACAGATTATCTGTATAGTATCCCAGACTTCCTTGGTAGTTTTGCAGTTAATAATGTTGTCAAACATGTCTGCATCAACTCCATTGAACAGAATGTTCATGGCCTTTTTATCCTTCCTGACTTGTTCAATGTCAGGATCAGACCATTCGTGCCTTGGCTTGGGAACTGATGGCTCGTTTCCTGTTGCAGCTCTCATTGGAACATGAGGACCTCTTTCTATGCAGTCCACATAGGCCTCATCTTGAGAAAGCATATGAAGATGCAACTTTACTTTCCACTGATGGTAATTGTCTTTATCTAGAAAAGGAATCTTGACTCCAACGTCTTTCTTGTTCATCTTGCTGAATTGTTTTGATCTTAAACTCTTTGTAGATTAAGAGTTTGCTCTGATACCAATTGTTAGTCCCTTAACAATATAGCAAAAATTACAGAAGGGGGTTTGAATGGAATTCTTGAACCTTTTTCTCGAAATAAAAATGTTCAACTCGAATATAGATATAAGTGTTTTGATTAGCACAATGCGGAATAGAAACTTAATTGAATCAAAACATAAGTAATTAAAAACAAGAGTCCTTAAAAACTTTCTGGTGGATTTAAACAATTCCGCCAGAGATATATATATTATATATCGAGAGGTCTCTGTGTGCAAGAATGCTCACAGCTGCTTACAAATCGAACTACTGAGAATACAGGGAAATGCTAAGGATTTTGCTTACAAAGATTTCTCCTTTTTTTGTATTTCAGTTCTCTTCTTTTTATTTGCTACATTCTTGGTTTATATATTACCAAGATTACAAAGTCAAAAAGACTAAATAAATATAAAAACTATCAGTCTTAAGCTTTGCTACTTTTCATCCTCTATTACCCAGTTAATGGGCTTCCACAGTAGATGTGTATACATCTCGACGGCTGTGCTCAGTATTCACTATTCAACTGTTGTTTGAATTCTTTATATGATCATCCGTTGGACTTTATGAATATCCGTTGGATATATGATCATCCGTCGACTTTCTGAACATCCGTTGATGGCTTTATTGATCATCCATCGACTGCTATATTAGGCATCCGTTGATAGTCATTTGATCATCCGTCTATGGCTTTGTTAATCATCCGTCAGTAGCTATTTTGGCACTTGACTTCATTTCACATATGCAGAATTACAAGACGTCATTTATATATAATTAATCAACCTATTCTGCATATCTAGTTAAAGTCAACATGACTTATAGGCTACTACAGAATCTATACAAAGATGTATACAGAACTGTGCTACAGACTTATTATTACATAAGCTACTCACTCGATGGATAATAAGTTAACATCCGTCGGGACTATAATGAGTTATCCGTCGGGACTATAATTCTTATCCGTCGAGTGCTACATTATTTCACTAAGTAAAATCTACTTAGATGTTTTGTTTATGAAATCATCAAGTACACAACTTATGCACAACATGTAATAAGGGAAAAAAGATCAAAAGCTGTTCAAAGAATTGGGTCTAAATCGGGTTGTCGGGTCGAATAAGAACACCAGAATGTTCAGAATTCTGGTATTCATAATTCTGCTCTCCAAACCCGGGTCAGAAGTTTGGGGTCCACAACACACACACACACACCATATATAAACATGTTTATAAATATAATAATATATAGATATGTACTTACCCTACTTACCAAAATCCACGGACCGAAACAGTTTAAAGTATGCCCACAAGCCACAACCATATTTATATTACAAACGTTCCAAATCCCAGTTTATTTATCTTACAACGAAAGTAAACTTTATTTCAACTATCAACATAAACTAGTACAAACATCATCTGCTAGCTTATCCTATTTCAACCTGAAAACCTAGCTCGCGCACTTATCTAGGGATCCTCGCTACCACCAGTTTCATTTTTCATTGGAAAAGAATATAAACATATTTGCAAGAGTGAGCTAACTAGCTCAACAAGTCATAATGACAACACTAAGATTAAACAATGACCAATTAAAATGATAAACGGAATCAAGTTTTCCTGATAAGCGATGATTAGAATTAGATATTCACTTTTATTTTAAAAACCAAGGTTAGGCTGCTGATCAGTCACGCAATAACCCCGAGCAAGGCTCCCAACTTTTCTATATATACTGGATCCAAAGCACACATTGGCCTATTATGACCACGAATCTGGTCCGACCACGAATCTGTTCCATATTTAAAAGTAATCCAATTCTAGAATAACAATATGATAACCAATGTAAATCAATAACCTGAATCATAAACAATTCTAAAAGGCACACAACTCTGATTTTTATAATGGATCCAAGGCACACATTGGCCTAATATGACCACGAATCTGGTATGACCATGAGTCTGGTCCACATTTATAAAACCATCCAATTCTAAAACAATTCAATGTGATAAATATTATAATTCAATAAAACAAAATTATAAGTAACATTGATAAAGCATTTATCTCGGAGCATAAAACAATTTCATAGGTATCCCAAAGGTATATCAAGGTATGTACAAAGAATCGTTTCAAGCCTGTAGAAGAATCTGATATTAGATGAACGATGGTTCCATGGTTATACATGGTGTAGATCTTTGGTGTTACAAGGTATTGTAGAATATATGAGTTTCTGTATGTTTGAGCAATTCTGTTCCAGGGTTTGGTATATGGTGTATATGTATTTGTGTGGTAGTATCGTATTTGTGTTTTTTAGAATCTGGGTATTTGACAATTAATGGTTCACAATGAATAAGGCTTACAACTCAAAGATCAAGTGAGGTGATCATGATTCAAGGTTAGATAATTTAAAGCATTAGCAATTTAAAATAATATTGTTCAGAGTATTTACAATATATCTCAAGAAGGTTCAAGAAGTACTTGCCTTATCACAAATAATTCCAACTTCACTTGTACTTGTCTAATGATTCTATTCAACAACCTCTTGTCTACTTTTTCTATGCATCGCTTCTATTCACTAATCACTAGCTTCATTTTCTACGCATCGGTTCTATTTTCTGATCACCTTCTTTCTTTTTCTACGCCTCATATACTCTTCCAGGAACCATAAATATCTATCAATACTCAATCTCATATTATTATAATCGTCATATAGACGTCATAAGCTTTTATCTACCCTTCGTTTCGCCCAAATCTGATTTACGGATTAAAAGTTATGACGAAAATAGTCAAACGATAAACACATAGACATATAACACATTTATCAGATAGCACATTACACATAGCACGCAAGGTATTCGATAAAAATAACTTTTCAAAGAAGGTTCGGGGTTAAAATAATTTTTTAGGTATTTAATAAGATTTTTTGAACATTTTTCGGAATTAAAACAGGTCAGCGAACCATTTTATAATTAAAAAACAAGGTTCGAACACCCGAATTTGACTTTAAAATCATTTAATAATAATTATTGAGCCTTGATAATAATTTAAAATAATATTTTAAAGCTCAAAACTATTTTTCAGAATTTTTAAATCAAAAGAAATAATTAAATTTAATTAAATAACAATTAAAATTAAATAATAAATAACTAAATCAATTAATCAATTAATATTTAAATTAATTCACAAATTAAATAATTAATTATTAACTAAAATAAATTAATTAAATAATTTAGATTTATTTTTGAATTAAAAATAATTTTCATAATGATAAATAATGAATTTTGGAATTTTAAATAATTAAAATAATTTTCTGAAAATTAAATAAACAGAAATATAAATTTTGAAAAATTTTAAAACAAAAATACAAAATTTGAAATTTTTGAAAATTACAGGGGTTAATATGTAAAAGGGAGGAAAGAACGATGGCTAAACTATAATTTGCCATCGTCTTCCCCCTGCTCGTCGTCTCCGGGGGTCGGCCGCCATTCACGGCGGCCACCAAGCTTTTCAGGCGACACAAACCTAACCCATAACAACTTCAAATTGTCGGGAAATATTCCCTAGCTTCCCAGAAACACAATCCAAGAAACAATTCGAACAAACCATTTATTAATAAGCCGGAAATCCGGCTCAAACTTTTCCGGCTACACCTCTGTCGTTTTCCGGCGAGGTCGATCCCGGAATCGTTTGGCCTTCAAAGTGGCACCAATAGGTTCCTCTTTTCACGATTTACACACTGGTAACAACTAATCAAACTAATAACCCTCTAAACATAAACACCCAATTTCCAATTAAGAACATTCATAATTCATAAACCCTAGTTTTATTATTTCGAGAATATAACTCATTTTTCTATATGTTATTGAACTCTAAATTCGTCATATAATATACCAAAATGACTAGGACAAAATTATCTATAAGATACAATCATCAAATCACACAAAAAACATCAAAATCAAAAATTCATATTTTAATCATAATTAAATTTGAATTAAAATAAATATATATAAAAATACCTTTGATTTCTGCAGTAAAACAAGTTATAGGTTCTGAAAGTACTTTTTAAGAGCTTGGATTAGGTTACTCACACGCTTGATTTCGATTTCACTAACGCCTTCGTTTTTAGGTTTGATTTTGAAGAACGCGACGAATATTCAAGTTTTTCTCTGTAAATTATATGTTTTGACTGTTTGTTTATGATTATCTGTATAAAATAAAATAAGAAAAAGGCTATTTATATTTACAAAATATTAGTATCCCGTTGGATCATATCGGATCCGAAAATAGATTACTTAGCCGCTAAGTAACTATAAAAACGATCCAATTTTGTACCAGTTTTGGATAATTATCAAAACCGGGCTTCTTATAATACACCTTACAGGAAGATAATGTAATAATTTGATCAAAATATCCTGTCTCTCGAGAATACGGGTTTTATTGATCTATCGAAATGACTGTCGTATCGAAAATTTTGCGCCGGGACTCATACGGGTCAAACCGTAATCCGGATCAAAAAAAGTCAAAACATGGAAAATGTTTAGAATAATCAAATTAGGTTAGGAAGAATTTTTCCGAAGACTTTCAGGTTGAAAAAATGCAAAAACGGTTGAAGTTGGACGATTCCCGATTATATAAAATAGTTTATAATTATTCAGAAAAATAATTTATTAAATCTATAAATCATTTATAAAATCATAAAGCAACCTATAAATTACCAGAAAAATACCAAAATTATCTATACTTTATTTTGGACGTATAAAAATTAAAATACTCAAATCGTATCACATATAAACATCTAAATATCAATAACAATCATCAGACAATTCACCACAATTCACATAAAAATCACATAATAATTATTTATTGATAAAAATAATTACACGATATTTCCCGGATATTATACTCTATTCAGAATATGGTAAGCCGTATTCAGATCCTCTCCCCACATGTACTTAGGAAACCCAGAACTAATCAGCATACTGTTAATCATGTCTTTAAAAGTTCTGTTCTTTCACTCTGCCACCCATTAGACCCAAGTGTGTATAGTGAAGTAACCTCATGAACTATACCATTTCCTGCACAAAATTTATTAAACAAGGTACTCGTATACTCACCACCTCTATTATACCTCAAACATTTAAGTACCTTGTCAGTTTATGTTTCAGCTTCATTTTTAAACATAATGAATTTATCTAGTGCTTTATCCTTATATTTAATCAAATAAACATAACAATATCTACAACAATCATCTATAAAGGTAATGAAATAACTATAGTGATCCTTAGTCAAAACATCATCGAATTCACATATGTCCGAGTAAACTTGATCTAACAAATCTAAATCCCTAACAACATTATGAAAATGCTTTCTTGTTTGTTTAGATGCTACACACACTTGAAACTTAGATTTCTTATCAATGGAATGCTTTGGAATCAACTTTAAATTCATCGTATTCTTTAGAGAACCAAACTTTAAATGACCAAGTTATAAGTGCAACAAATCAGATGATTCAACACAATTAACAGAAGGTGCAACACTATCATTAATAAAATCTCCCAAAACGGGTTCAGAATTTATCAAAAACAAACCATAAGACAAGTAATCCTTACCAAAAAAATGTACCAGTGTGAGTAATCACTACTTTATTACATTTCAAAGAAAGTTCAAAGCCATTCTTAAATAAACAACTTCCACTTATTATATACAACGAATAAAAGGAATATGGCACGCTCTAGTAAAAGATAGAATTTGCACAGAAGCAAACTTCAGGTCCACGTTTCCTACTCCAAGCACTTTGCAGCACTAGCATTCCCCATTGTCACTGTCACTCCATGACTCTGTCGATAAGATACAAACAAACTAATATCTACACAAATATACACATTAGCTCCAGTATCAATCAACCATTAATGTAACATATAAGTGGAAAGTAGTACATGCAACAACCTCACCAACAACCATGTTAGCTATAGGCCCACTAGTTCCAAGTCCAAGCACATTATTAGCTTGAGCTACCACTCCATCTTTCTTAGCTTTCTTAATAGGACAGTTCTTACTTCAATGACCAATCTGTCCACAAGACTAACATGGTTTGTTTGCCTCTGGTTTTTTAGCCTGGTTCTTGTCAGGTTTCGTGTTAGCCTTCTTAGTGACTACCTTTCTTTTCTATCTTATAGTCAATACATTCACCTTCGAGCTCCCATGTTTAGTAGGCATCGCATGTCCTTGTTTGGACTTGTGTTGCTCCTGCACAGAGATGCCGATCATCAAGTTAGTCCATGTGATATCTCCTTTCTGTCTTTTCAAGGAGAGAGCAAACTCTTCCCAAGACTTAGGGAGCTTTCAATCACTGACATAACCCCAAAACTTCTCAGGAAAGACCATACCGGACTCACCCAAAGCATGAACCAACATCTCAAACTTATAAACTTGTTCAGCCATGAATTTTCCATCCACCAGCTTGAGTTCAAGAAACCTAGACATGAGATACTTCTCAAGTACTTAAAGCTGTCAAAATTGCTGCCCTAGCCATCCTATCCTTCTCAGCCCATAAAGCATAAGCCTGAACAGATTCAGCGTTCTCTTGATCCACAACAGGAGGATCATATCGCACCACCCGCTATAGACCCTTAACCGTTAACCACAGCTTCATCATTTTCTGCTGACGAGAAATAGAAGGCCGAGAAAAAAAGCTCCATCACTGAATTTATCAGGCATACCCACTTACGATGTTCTTGAAGAGATTATTTCCCCACTTACATTGTATTGGGTTCCCGTAATATCACTTCATGGATAAAATAGCACAGAGTACTTTGTCCACAGATACGTAGCACTCAAAAGTGACTGGTACCTCAGTTTGCCTAGAAAACCTATGCACAAATACTGTATGCATGTGAGAGAGAAAGAGAGAGAAGAAGTAGCTTGGGTTTTCATAAGTCTGTGAGATCTGTCTATTTTCTAAATGTTTAGTTCTGAATATATAACAAAACTAAAATATAACTAAAAATAATCCATTAATTAAATTAAATATATGACTTAAATTGTATTTAATAGAATATTTATAGAATGTATTTAAAAGCCATATCAGAGTCTGCTATAGTCTGACCAGCAAATGGTGATATCCATATCAGTTTTTATAGTCAAGCCACATCAAAGTTTGCAAATTCTGATAACTACTGATTTCACAATCAACACTAACTCAATATTCATATTAAAATTTATAACAAGTCAGAAAACATCTTAACTAAACCAGCAGTAAAATTTCTCGCCCAAGTTGTCTCGGGTACGCGAGACGCCGAGATATTTTTCCAAATCGCCCTTCGACCGGACCCGTGTCATGACATGGCGTGGTGTGGCGCGGTGAGGCGGCGACATGTGTGTGTGCGCGTGAGGCACACAATAGCACCAAGTACACATATATGCCTTAGTAGTTGTACACTACACTTGCACATGGTACTATATAAAGTACTCAACCTCTCTTTACCTTATCAATGTGGGATAAACCCACACAACCCTTTTTATGCTACAAAATTCATCTCAATTTCAATATGGATTATACTAAGAAAAATACTTACATCAAAACATGAAAGTTTAAGTCCTCGTTACAAGCAACAACCTCCAACAATTGGTTTTAGGTAATTCCATCAAGAACACATCTAAAATGTGGTTTGAACCTTACCAATTTTTAACAGTTGGCATCAAGCATAGATCGAGTTAATATTAACATGTTTATCCTATAACGCAACAGATAAACAATTTCTGCATGTATGCCATACACGATTGAAAATATTTTACGGTAGTTTAAGCCCCCATAATTTATTCCAAAAACCTTTATATTGACACCAGTAACAACTTCTAAATGTGAATTCACCTTTGTTGTCACTTGCCAAGTGACCAAATCAAGAATCCACCCGATAACTCATTTTTTCGATGGATGCTCTGTACAGCTCTTTCGAGTTGCCTTCACCTAGATTTAAGGCTCCTGCAAAAAATGCCCAACCGGGAGGGGCAGCCGTCAAGTATCTCCGACATAAGAGTAAGTATCGGAATAATAGAAATCGGACAAAGAGAAGTAATCCGAGAGAAAAGTAATATTAAGGGTGAGAGTATAAAAAATGAATGTATGTTACAAATATAAAGAAAAGGGTATTTATAGGGGAGCCACGCCGGGCATTGTAGAGCCATGTGACAAACTATGCAGCTACTGTGTCCGGGAAGACATTTACATCTACAATACATTTCTCTGCTATTTCAGCTCCACTAGAGCTGTAAATCAGCCGACTTGTTTATGAGTAATCTCGAGTTCGGCTCGTTAAGAGGTTGGTTTGGCTCTAGTTCGTTAGGAACTCGAGTTCGAGCTCGAAAATATGTGTGATAAGTTTAACGAGCTCTAGCCAAGCTTTAGCATGTGCAGATCGAGCTTGGCTCGTTGAAAATCGAAAAAAAACATAAATATTTCCTGATTTTTAATATTTCAAATATTTTAAGTTCCCAAATATTTAATACACTAATCATTTATATTATTTGAGGTTAGTAGATTAAAATTTGAGTTTCGGTTGTCTCGAAACTGATATTAAGTTGGTCGAACTGGGGTTCAATCAAATTTTTTAAATGTTATTGGTCACGAGTTGTTCGTTAAAGGCTTGAGTTCAGCCCGGCTCATTTGTGTTCGATAGAAGCTCGATTTTGGCTCAATTCGTTAACGCGTTTGAGCTTGAACACAAATTTTATGTGATAATAAAGCTTGTGTCGGATTAGTTCGTTAAGAAAAAAATCAAGCTAGGCTCGTTAAGACAAAACTCGGCTCGGCTCGGCTCAGTTCGTTTACCGATACGCCACAGCTGAGCAGTTGTACTTTCGTTACAGTTGAGCGTTCTTGGAGAATGAATCCGTGAAAAGGAGTGTTTGAATGTGAAAGATCCAGGAAATTACGACTATATTTTGTTATATTAAATAAATTAATATGTGTTTTATTACATTGGGAATAATGTTTGGTCATAAATTTGACCTGTTGTGTGTTTATATCAGTACGATTTCAGGTATTTTTCGACTATTTAATTTCGCGATAAATGTGTTTATATGTAATATTATGTTACCAATATTAAATTTTAATACCCAATATTGTGAGTAGAGTATTTCGTATTATTTTGCGTAATATGGAGTTTACCATATTGATTTTCGGAACATCTAGTTAATTCAGGAAATATTTCGTTTCTTAAAAATAATCGGACTTGGGCCCTACCGGTACTCCAAAGCCCACAAAAATCGTATTTTTATTTTTATAAAGTCGTGGAACTGTCAAATATTCAATATTTTCGTATTTTTGGATTATTCATAATTTTGGGGAATTTTGACACAATTTTTATGTTTATTGGATTAAAAATTATTCTTCGTTAATTATTTATTTTGGGCTATTTATTTTTATTAAATGATATAATTAGGTCCTAAATAATTTTAGGGATATTAATTTATAATTATGAATAGATTTTAATTATAAATTATTTTTATAAAAATTCATAAAAAAATTATATAAAATTCAGAAATTTCTCTCAAAATTAGGATTTATGTTATGCAATTTATGTACAGATCAAACAATGAATTTGAGGTGATCTGGAAAATAAATTATAGCATGTTTGTAGTCATTTTGAAGCTCTCAAAGAGTACAATCCATTTCTAACATCAAAAAATTCCTCAGATTGGTAATTTTTAATTTCGAATTTTAGGGTTTATGTTCAAATTGGGGCTTTTAATTTTAGGGGGTTTTGAATGATTCTAATGATTGAAATAACTTTGTTACGTGATTTTCAACTATGTTTGATTCGTGGAACTATATAAATGATGTTGGTGGATTAGTCGAATGGGTTCTTCAAATTTTCTGATTTGTTTAATAATTGTCTAGGATTATAGATACTGGTAATCTGTTTATAGGATTGTCAGTTTCGTTTTCCCAAATTAATCATACGATTTGGTGTATGTTTCTTTCGAATCGTTGTTCACCAGATTTTGTCGCCAGTTTGTTTGAGTTTTGACAGAATCAAAGTTTAAAAAATTGATCGTTGTTGTTATTGGTTGATTTGTGTGCCGGGTACGGTTCATAATGGTTTGGCAACTAGAAAAAGATGTCAACCAGTGATTTTCGGGCCAAATCAAAGTCACCGGAATCCGGCCAACTCACCGGAATCTGGGAACATTTCCAGAAACCGGTAGAGTTCAACCCGGATCTGGGTTGTTCTTCGTAGCCCGGTTCTTGACCCGTTTTCTCGAATAGTTGACCTAGTTTAGTCCAAAAAGTCCCAATTCAATTTCTTGAAAACTGTTTCTCGAATTTTCTTTTTAAAAATTAATTCAATATTATTTAAAATTCCATAAATTCAATTTTAATTCAAAATTAATTTGGTAAATTAATTTTAAATAATTAACTGAATTATTTTAATCTAGAAAATCATTCTTTTTTATTATCTTTGAAAATCGTAATTTGATTAATTATTTATAATTTATTTCGAGTAATTATTTATGATTTAATTAATTGATTATTTAATTTAATCAATTATCTTTATTTATAAATATTTAGATGAAATGTATATATCAATAATTAATCCAAATAATATTCTAAAATTATTTCGAGCTTTTAAAAATATATATAAGGGTATTAAATATTCAATTAATTCATTTTATTCTTATTTATTCATAATAAATTGATCATTTGTCCATTTAATACGAACATGAACGCATCTAGACTCAGAAAATTATTCTAATACTATTAAAAATACTTTCGAGGCATCAATTCTTTCGCTTCTAAAGGTCGCTTGATTTTGTAATTGTTTTTGAGTCGCGTATTTATCGAAAAGTCATATTTCGACTCGATTTCAGTTTAAACCATATCGAGTCGAATGGTGTTACAAACTGAATTATGTGTTATATGAATTATGTGATACGTGCCTTATGTGTTTACGTGTTATGTGAATTGTGTGTCCACGTGTCCCTTAAAGTTATATAATTAAATTTGATCCTTATTTATTATGATCGGGTGGGTAGAAGATAAGGATAGACGTATGAATGAGACAATTATATATTGTTGGTTAATTAAAATAATATCATTTATGATAAATACACATAGTTCGAAGCGTTCAAGGACAGACAACGAGATTAAAAGTAAAGCTTGTTTATACAGGATACGTGAGACGAATAGATACAGAGATGTGGTGAACATAGAATGGTGACTAACAAGTAAAGGTCGGATGGTCTGTCGATGGAAATAGGGATATACCATAATTGAATTACATGGAAGATGGTTAAAGATCAGAGGGTTGATCAATTGAGGCAAGTATTTCTCCCCTATCCTAAATTTAGAATAGTTAAATATTTTATATTTCGCTGTAATAAATCTTAATTATGCATGTATTCTTTATTCTTGTGCTTCATTATTATTGATTGATCTTTTGAGCAAATACCTATTATTATGGCTTATTTGCGAACCCTGAATTGTGATGTTTAACCAAAATGGTTTATCATCAAAATACTGTACGGACTGGATGGTTATGAAAAGGGCCAGGGATGGACATGACTCTATAATTTATTAGGCCTGAAAGGCCTGGGTACCCGATATGATGGTGGGTCTATGCGGATGGGCATAGATCCGTACTATATTCTGACTGATCAGCAGAGTATAGTACATATATTGGTTCTAGTGTCCAGTCTATTTATTATTGATCGCCATTAACATCATTCTTTCTTTGAAAGTTTCATGAATATAAAACCGAACAAATAATTGATTTAGGAGATGACACAGTGAATTATTCATTAATTTTGAACTATGATGAAAGGCTGATAAGGGCCGATGTTTTATTCACTTAATTATTTAAATGAATAAAGACGTTTATAAAATCATTTAAATATTATTTCTGGGAGTTTCTTTTGATAATGATTCCTGGAAACCAATTATGATACTCGATGGGAATTTTTGGCTCACTCTTGCATTTTTATTTTCTTATTCTTTCAGTATCACATGAGGATAAAGGTAGATAGCTCACAGTAGGTAGCGAAATGGAGAAACCCAGCTTCAGGAAGTTGGATATCTCAGAATGGACAAGACGAGGAAATTGGTAAAGATGTAATAAAAAATTTGAGTTAGTTGTTACAAAAATTTGGATGTTCAGATTCTTGTTTCATACCATAACATGTAATTGATCCAGAGATTAAGGGGTCATCTGTCTATTTATATTAATATACAGGTTTATATTGTCTAATGATGTTTGGTGACACCCAATCCTGACCCCGAATTTGGGGGCTGTCACGATTGGTATCAGAGCTACAAGTTATTAGTCACTGAAATAAGAATAAGTAGAAGATAAGATAAGGTTTGAAGGTCATATAAGATAGACCTTAAGTAAACTCATGTTGAGTTTGAGTTTTAATTATCGGATATGATATTGATTATTAAGATAAAATATTGCTAAAATGGTGTGAGATGAATGTGTTGACGCTATAGATATATTAAGTACCCGGAACCTAGTTCGAAAGAATCAACAGCTCGATGGATAAATGGTAAACTACCCTGATTTTTCTGTGATTTTAAATGGATTGAGATTGATTCTTTCGAGAATCTTATAGAAGGAGAGACATGCGAGTTTTTAATATGATCTGGTTTAGAATTGTGTAATAGGATAGACTCCAGGCTTGAGCTAAAGTGCAAGTTTCCAAGTTTTTAGTGAGAAGTTTTTTGTTATTGTTATCCACTTCTTGGGCACGACGCAAGGAACAACACAACCACCTTACTAGGTATACTTTAAAGTTGACAAGAAAATGTGACTTTATGTACGGGTAGAACATCAAATTATATCGATTAGTTGTAATTATGATACCAGAGACAGACGTGAGAGTATCGAATATGGTACCAAATGTCAGCATCGGAGTTAGAGCTATACTTAAGGTAGTTATGTAACGGTTAATAAGTTTTATCGACTAGTGAAGCTAAGATGAACCCAATAAGGGTAGTACGTATACTGAAGTAAATTTTGAATGAACTCATATGCGGGAATGGTTTCATTATTTTGATACCTCGTTATTTATCTATGAGGACAACAACCAACTTATATAGTATTGACAAGAAGATTTTGGAAAAGGTTTTCTTAAAAAAATTTCTAAAAGTTCTTTAAATGGAATGAGTGTAAAAAATAGTTGTCAAATTGATGCTTGAGTTTCTTTTTTGTTTACAAGAATTAGAGTACCCAGAAAAGTACTTGTTTTAGACCTAGCATTGTCAATTCAAAGGCCAAGTAAAACTGTTATTACGATGAAAATTTAGAATTTTCTTAACAGAAGATTGTAAGTCTTGTTTAATTGTCATAGTTGACGAATTTATGAAGGCTTTCCAGAGGACTTCCGATGTTATTATCTGACTTGTATTGGAATCTATTAATTGAATGAGCCCCGAAGGTATACGTAAGTGAAATATGAATGGTGACCAACGGTATCATTCTTTTCTATAATAAGACAACATATATTCTCCTTGATTCTTGAATAAGTATAAACTTCTTTCATTAATAAGTTTTATGAGGCAATAAGGGAAAGAAGATTATTGCATTTCTTTCAAAATCATTTTACCTTTAAAGTTTTGCTTTTTGATTGAGATAAGCAGTGTTATTGTTAGCAATATGTTATAGACTTGATGATAATTCACCAAAACACCTTAATAGATTTAATTAAGTGTTTTTGTAACTATCAACGAATACCATACTTGTTCATTCATTGATAGAGTAGCTTATATTTCAATAAGTTTTTGTAGCACAATTCTATATACAGTAATTACTTAGAGGTTTAGAAGTTTATTGGAAATTTTAAGTCATGTTGACTACTAGCAAGATATGCAAAATAAGTTGGCTAATTGTAATAGAAGATGTCTTGTAATTTTGCATAAGTGAAAGAGTATCAACTAATAAGGAAGCACTTTCAACGGATTAAACTACAAAGCCTCGACGGATGACTCAAGACACTTTAAACGGATAATCCATTAGACACTCAACGTATAACTCAAATGAAGTATCAACGGATAATGCTGAAGTCTTAAGGATAACAAATTCAAATAGTAGTTGAAAGTGAGTTGACATTTGAAGGGTTTTTTAGCACATAAACGCAACGAAAAACGTAATTTAAATCTTAAAAAACCCGAAACCCTCCGCAGGATCCATGCGAAAAAATAATATTTAATTCGTAGTTCAGTATGTTTACCTTAAGAAGCTTTACGTTAATGGAAAGATGGAAGTCTTAATAGCGATCCAAGAACGATGAACGGAAATCCCTAGCAGCTGCTCCTCAAGTGTGAAGCACCTCCACCGGTATCCACCAAGAGTACAATGTGATGGAGGAGGAAGAGGTGGAGAGAATTAGTTGCCTCCCTCTTGTTCTACTTTAGAATTAGGGTTAATTATTTGGGTTGTGGCAAATAGGTTTATAATAGTATATTTATAGGCAAAATTTTTAGCTGAAAATTTTCCATAAAATATTATTATTATTAACCCTTTAATTGATTATTCTTATTAACCAATTAACTAATAATTAAAACACCTTTTAATCATTAATCCCTTTTCTAAACACTTTAGAAAAATAATTCTCTCACTTGATTTAATTTCTAAAATTAAATTCTTAATTAATAATATTAAGAATTAAATAAATCTCATTTAATTAATTATTAAATCTGCTAATTAATTATTTATTTCACAAATAAATAATTACCAGTCATTATTAATTAATTTCCTCCACCATTAAATCATTCTCTTTTATGGTGTGACCCTGTAGGTTCAATATTAAGCGGTAGTAGAAATAAATAATAATAAAACTATTTTATCATTACTTATAAATTCTCTAATTCATTAAATATGATTAATTAATAAATTAATCATATTTATTCTACATCGTGAGGGATACTTCTCAGCATATCGCGGACTAACCGGATAATACGAATTCACTGCTTAGAATACCAAGAACCTATTCAGTGAGTAGTTACCGTACAATCAATTCCTTCTACCCTACAAATGTCACGATTAAATACAAGGCATGGAACTTGTGTCAACCCTATCTTATTTAATCATTTGCTTTCCATTCACTATGCTTAGTTCTATTTAATGTAAATTAGAAACTCCTTTCTAATTTCATTCACTCTGGCCAGAGATTCCTGAACTAGCATAAGTGGATCAACATTGAACATTCTCTTCCTTCACTAGAAGGGGTAGATCCTTTATGGATCATACACTATCTTCGTGTACAATTCCTATACCAGTAGAGCCCTTATAATTGTCCCTGGAGACTAAGAACTAAACCAAAGCATAGTTCAGTGTACACAAGATGACTATGAGGACCTCAAGTCTAAGGATACTGGTACAACTATCACTATGTGAACAACTACTGAACAGTGAGTGAAACTCCATCTGTTGTTCAGCTGTGTGAGCTCTGTTCAGTGAACTTATATCTAGAATAAGCAACCTCATACTAGCTATAGTGTCACCAACAAAATGTCTATGAGACACATAATCCTTCATAATGAAGCAAACATAGTATGTACTGCATCTTTGCGGATTACTAATTACCAGTTAGATATCCTACGACCAGGAAATATTTAAGTTTAGAGTTATCTCTTTTAGGTCTCATATTATGATCTCATCATAATCATAAAAAGCTTTACTCTAAACTATGGTATATCTTATTTTAACACTTAAATAGATAAAACCGCAATAAACCACAAAACAAGTCTTGTATTAATATCAATGAAATCAAAACAAATTACATAAAAATTATTCCTAAATCATCATACATGAATGGACTTAGGACACATCTCTTTCAATCTCCTACTTGTACTAAAGCCAATCACTCTGGTATCTAATACCCATCTTGTCTTTATGACGATCAAAGTGACTTTGAGAAAGTGGCTTTGTTAGTGGGTCTGCTACGTTGTTATGTGTGTCAACTCTCTTGACGTCTCCTCTTTCAATACAATACAAGAAATGTTACCGCACTCCCACTAACCTTTTTGTAGACACATGGTTCATCTATGTTTTTGATAAAAACCAAACTCTTTGATTGTCTCATTAAAACGGATGCTCCATCTACGAGAAGCTTGCTTTAAACCATATATGGTTCACAGCAGCTTACACACTAGGTGTTCATTTCCCTTGGAAAGAAAACCCTTTGGCTGTGTCATATACACTTCCTCTTCAAGTTTCCCATTGAGGAAGGCCGTTTTCACGTCCATTTGCCAAATCTCATTAGTCGTAGTAGGCAGCAATCGCAAGCAAAATCCGAATGATTTTAACAGGGCTACAGGAAAAAAAGTTTCATCAAAGTCAATCCCTTGCCTTTGTCTGAATCCTTTTTCCACAAACCTGGCCTTATAGGTCTCCACCTGCCCATCTGCTCCAATATTTCTTTTGTATACCACTTGCACCCAATAGGCTTAACACCTTCAGGCGCCTCAACCAGAGTCCCATACTTGGTTGCTATACATAGATTCCATTTCAGATTTCATGGCACTATGCCATTTCTCTGAGTCAAACACTACTTATAGCCTCATTATAGGTCACGGGGTCGTCATCATCAATGATTGACAATCCATTGTCATTCTCAATGACAAGGCCATAATACCTCTCAGGTTGGCGAGACACTCTCCCTGACCTACGAATGGGCTGTTCCACAGAAGGTTGTTCAGTCTGAATAGGTGTTTCCACTTGATCCGTAGTAGTTTGTGCCTTCTTGAACATCATCAAGTTCAATTTTGCTCCCACTGTTTCCTTCAAGGATAAACTGCTTTTTTCAAGAAGGTAGAAGGTCTGGAGACAAACACCCGATGATCGGTTGTAAAAGTAATACCCTAAAGTCTCTTTAGGATATCCCACAAGATTACATTTTACGGATCGAGATTCCAGCTTATCTGGGTCAACTTTCTTGACATAAGCTGGACATCCCCAAATCTTAATGTGTTTAAGACTCGGTTTCCTTTCTTTCCATATCTCATATGGAGTTTGAGGAAGAGATTTGGAAGGCACCTTATTCAGTAAATATGCTGAGGTTTCCAATGCATAACCCCATAGGAATACTGGAAGATTCGCATAGCTCATCATGGACCGAACCATGTCTAATAAAGTTCGATTTCTCTTTTCAGATACCCCATTCAACTGTGGAATATATGGAGAAGTCCACTGGGAGACTATACCATTTTCTTTGAGATAGCTAGAAACTCTCCATTCAAGTATTCACCACCTCGATATGATCGAAGAGTTATAATACTATGTTTGGTTTGTTTTCCACTTCATACTTTATTCTTTGAACTTTTCAAAGGCTTCAAACTTGTGTTTCATCAAATATACATATCTGAATCTAGATCGATCATCTATGAAAGCAATGAAGTATGAAAATCCACCCATGGCTTGTGTAGACATTGGTCCACATACATCTGTGTGTACCAATCCTAGCAAATCTGCAGCCCTCTCTCCAATGTCCACTAAATGGAGATTTGGTCATTTTACCCAATAGACAAGACCACATGTAGGATATGATTCAAAATCAAAGGGGTCAAGTAACCCTTCCTTATGCAATGTTCGCAATCTATTTTTAAACTAATATGACCAAGTCCGCAGTGCCAGAAGAAAGTGAGATTTTCATCATCCCTTTTTTATTAGTAGTGTTCAAGTTGTAGTAAATTATGCTCTATGTCACATACATACAGACCATTGTTTAAAATACCACTTCATAAAGAACATTATCTCTAAGAATTGAACATTTATTATTCTGAATAACAAACGAAAATCCAGCCAAGTCTAACATGGAAAAAAATAATATTCCTCACAATCGAGGGAACAAAATAATAATTATTTAGAACAATAGACTTGCCCGTAGGCATATGTAAATGAAATGATCCTATAGCTTCAGCAGCAACTCTTGCTCCATTTTCCATCGGTAGAATCACCTCCTCTTCTTCAAGAGTCCTACTTCTCCTTAGTCCCTGCAAGAATTACAAATATGAGAACCACAGGCGGTATCTAATACCCAAGTAGAAATTTGACTTAGTGACATATTAACTTCGATCATGAACATACGTGAATTAGAAGCGGTAGCCTCACTACCCTTCTTCTTCTTCAATTCTGCAAGTTAAACCTTGCAGTTCCTCTTCCAGTGCCCCACCTTGTTACAGTGAAAGCAAACGCTTTGCTCTTTGGGGTCTTCAAACTTTTGGTGGAAACCGGCTTTTTCTCACCTACTTTCTTCTTCTTGGAAGGGTTCTTCTTCCTTTTCTTAGGATTGGAACCTTCACCAATTAGAAGAACAAACTCTTCTTAGGGGGAAAATTTGATTCCGCAGTCTTCAACATGTTGTGGAGTTCAGGCAGGCTGACATCCAGCTTATTCATATGAAAGTTCACAACAAACTGCGAGAACGAACTCGGAAGTGATTGCAAGACCAAGTCTTGGCTCAGCTCCCTATCCATGGCAAAACCAAGTTGTCCAAGACGTTCAATCAAATTGATCATCTTAAGTACATGGTCATTCACAGATGATCCCTCAGACATTCTACAACCGAACAGCTCATTTGATATCTCATATCGAGCTGTCCTCCCTGCCACATCATACAACTCTTGTAGATGCATAAGGATAGTGTGAGCATCCATATGCTCATGTTGCTTCTGTAGCTCAATGTTCATGGAAGCTAGCATGATGCATTGAGCAACATTTACATCATCTATCCACTTACGATACTCAACATGTTCATCATTATATGCATCGCTAGCAGGTTCAGTAGGCTTAGGTGAGTCAAGCACATATTCCAGCTTCTCAACCCTGAGAACAATTCTCAAGTTTCGAAGCCAGTCAGCAAAATTAGGACCAGTCAACTTGTGAGCATTAGTATACTCCGAAGTGAGTGCAGAAGACATAACGAATATAGTAAATCTGTAAATGATGAACACATAACAATACTAGCAAATATTCAATTTCATTTCAAACACTATATGAATCGGGTCTTTATTCATAAGCGGCTCCCACTAGTTTATCTAATTTATACAACCCCTAAGTGAAAATTAAGATTCACAATGCTAGTGGGAATAGGGATCCTACATTCCATCACACAACCTCGGCTGTAGCACGAAACATCATGTGATGTTCAATAGGCAGACAACTCTTATCAATTACATCTTATGTTATTCCCTAATAAAACTTTAGCCTCTTGAATAATTAGTCACGGCTGTAGCACGACAAACTCAATATTCTAAGTCAAGTCTAACCCAACATTTCGTACAATTGAATCAGTCTCCAACGGCCCACGACTGTAGCACGTAACGACCTTTAGATTCTAATTCAATGTACACATCTTTATGTAATAGACAAGTATTTCTTATTTTGAAATCAAAGCCCTCGGCTGTAGCACGAAATGACATTGATTAAAAAATAAAAACTATTTTCTACCATGTTGGAAGGCTTGACCGACTCAAGCCCGTTGTGTCATTGGCCAATTACTACTTGATATTATTTAATTTTAGAGGGATTATATTATGTTACAATCATAATCATATTATAAAGAGATTCTTCCTTTTAAATTAAATATTTCAAATCAATAATCGATAATCAGATGATTCCCAGATCGGGGGAGCATTGTCAAGAGGCGTCACTTAATACCCCTTTCTTACAGATAGAAATCTGCTTTTGACAGAATCATCCTTTCTCTCAATATTGAAAATTCATATTTAATTACGTGTTTCATAAACACAAGAATCTCATGATTGTATTCATATTTTAAGGCAAGAAATGATTCCTAATCTAGATTTTCTAGAGCACGCCTTATATTGATTTAAGTTCACCTAAATCTATCATCGCATGGTAAACATAGACATATATCTCATATATAAAATTAAATAAACAAGTAAATGTAAGTGCAATAAAGTAAATGTGTTTGGTTATGGCCCCATCCTATGTAATCTTTATCAAGCTCATGATAAAGATCAAGGTCAATCTAATATGGTGATGGAAATAAATACAACTACTTATTATAAAGTCTTCTTCTTTGTTTAGACATCTTGTATGCCTCGTCTTCTTCTTTGTATCACCTCTATTGGATAGCCTTCTTGAGTCTTCAATTACATTACATGATTGAAAGTAAAACTAATCTAATGAACTTACAAGAATAACGAGTTACATTCGATATTTATGATTACAAAGATTGACGACATGCAAGTCGTATTTAAAACCAAAACCAAAACCATTACACTAAGGTCGAAAGGCCATAACCATCCACCATGCTCATACAACATCAAATTAGAACAAACATAAATCATGTATATATTAGTATATACAGATTATATAATCATCTTATGATTATACAACTCACATGAATATCATATATTCAAAACGATACATATATAAGCATATTATATCAACATCAAATCATGGCGAATCACGTACATGCTCATATATCGAAAACAGTTAAACACATAAACGAATTAAAAACTTTTCGCAAGTAGCTCTAAAACCATTTAAGGGTTTTTAGCACATAAACGCAACGAAAACCTAAATTTAAATCTTAAAAAACCGAAACCCTCCGCAGGATCCATGCGAAAAAATAATATTTAATTCGTAGTTCAGTATGTTTACCTTAAGAAGTTTTACGTTAATGGAAATATGGAGGTCTTTAATAGCGATCCAAGAACGATGAACGGAAATCCCTAGCAGCTGCTCTCAAGTGTGAAGCACTCCAACGGTATCCACCAAGAGTACAATGTGATGGAGGAGAAGAGGTTGAGAGAATTAGTTGCCTCCCTCTTGTTCTACTTTAGAATTAGGGTTAATTATTTGGGTTGTGGCAAATAGGGTTTATAATTGTCATACCCCCAACTTGAACAGCAAAATAAATATAGCTATTACAACATTTTAAGGGAAGAATACACAACCAACTCCAAGATCTTACAGTTTAGGGTTTGGAACAACCCAACTCTACCAACTATTACATCTGATTACAATTACCGAGTCCTCACACAAACTATTATTACTTATTCTACCTGAGCTCGAACATAAGCATCAGCATCACAGGTCTTACAGGCAGTCTGCTTGAATCTAACCATAGCTGCTAGCTGTAATATCAGGGTAAAGCAAGAAGTGAGCCAAATGCTCAACAAGTGTTAACAGTACGATACAACATAAATCGAGATATACCTTTAAGAATGACAATGGAAAGACATAACCAATGATAACGAGAGATAAAACTTATGTGAGATGACATCATTTGCTTGTATCAAAACAATTTTAAAATCATGTCTTAATCAAAATCATTTTATGACGCTACGGATTACAGCCGGTGATCAGCCGTGAAGTAATCCCGAACCTCGCTGGGTTCTAAAACATTAACGGGAATCCCTAGGCAACTTTTAGGCCTAATATAAGTGTGGAAAGGACTC
Organism: Apium graveolens; assembly: GCF_009905375.1. Classification (NCBI taxonomy): domain Eukaryota; kingdom Viridiplantae; phylum Streptophyta; class Magnoliopsida; order Apiales; family Apiaceae; genus Apium; species Apium graveolens. The sequence goes on from NC_133652.1 coordinate 225,489,710, forward strand.
GCGTCTCAGTCCAGATCCACTATTCAAGGAAAACATTTATCCCCCTTTGGTACTGAAAACCCATATTTTATTTATTTCAAAAACTGATGCCGAATTATAACAAAATCTCTTTTAACAGTAAACATTTTTATTAAGGGATTATAGATCAACTCGAAACACGGGAAATATGGTACTAAATCTCAGGGCCATGATTCACAAAACTTTACTCTATTAGGGTAACCAAAAGGTTTTCATATGTCAGAACTTGGACAGGAAAATTGGTGGGACTAATGGATAATATGAAGGGGTATTGCCAAACTGGGCTTAAAGCAATGGTTTCTCATCAAGGTTCAAATGCTGGATCATCAAGGAGGTAAGCTTCATGAATACTAAGGGTGTTAAGGTATGAAGAAAGATTTTTAGCTCAGGATATATCAGAATTGTCAAGCTTTAGAATAAGAAAGAGGGGTATCAATCAATGAGGAATCACTTTGATAAGTATCTGACTTTCAGGACTCAAGGTAAGGTTCTATAGGGGTTCAAGTATCAGGATGAGATATCAATACTTAGGACATCAGCATGTTAATCAAGAGGATCAATCAAGTAATATAACAACTCTTCATTTTATCATGGCATTTAACTATTATGAAAAGACTTTTGAACTACTTGCAATACATACTCGAGGGTTCATGGCATTTCTATATATTAAAGATAAACGAAAGATACGCTTGATTTAAACATATCAAAATGACTCAGGATAATGGCATCGATAATATGAACTGTTTATTGTAAATACGAAGGTCAAGTTGAATCACTTGCCTTGAGAAAGGCTGGTCTGGTCTGACTGGTAGGAGCACAACTGGAGCTTTACTCGACCTTTATGGCAAGTTTTCCCTCGTCTCGAGATCCTACATAAATAATAATCCTCATTATAATATATTCTTACCATCTTAACCTATTTACAACCCGAAATTAAACACGGATGACACTTAGGCCTATATGCACTTAATTTTATATTCACCTTTAAATTACAAAAGTACACACATAGCCACATATTCTCATATCATATATTAATACCAAATAACACCATATACACCATAATGCGACACTAGGCTTGGATGATCTCGACTCACAACTTAAGTCACTTGGTCGCTAAACTAGACAAGGTCTTCTAATTTTGGCTTCCTAACTTGATGTGCCTTTCCTAAATTATCCAAACCTATTGACCCTCACTTGTGCCTTTTGCTCTACTGACCTTATACTATCTTACAACTATGGTGGTCGACATAATACTCACTTCTAAGTATTCTAAAACTATGTGATAAGTGAAAGTGCTCACTGGTGCAAATTTCAGAATGACAACTATAGTTTCTTGAGTGCATTAGACACTCTTAAACTACAAGTTTTCCTTCAAACTTTTACACAAGACTCTCCTGACCTAACGGCATCTAACAAACTTGATGTGGCTCAAGGGCCTGGCTTGGGCCTTCTTGGGCCTAAGCTAAAAGTCC